>NW_027183657.1:0-130242 GCF_041296385.1 Aphelocoma coerulescens | reverse complement strand
CACCAGGACAAAAGGCTCACCAGCTTGGCCTTTGCATTCCCGCTGACAGCTCCACAGCTTGAACCCAGAGAACTGCCTGCTGCCAACAGCCTTTCCAATCACTCTGAGCACCTCATGACAAGGAGTGTGGGGAATGAATCTCCAGCAGCCTCCTGCCCCAGGCTGTCCCCCGGGAGCAGCCCTGCTCCAGGCCGTGACTGCCACCTGCACAGCCAAAGGACCCAGAGCCGGTGTTACACACCACGGCTGTGCCTGGCACAGAGACACCAGTGGCCACACAAGTGGCCATGGCACTGTCCACACACAGTCCCTGCTGCTGCTCCCCCAGCCGCTGGCACCAACTCCCAGCCACCCACTCCTAAAGCCACGGGGCCCACTGGGACACTGCGGGGGCTCGTGGAAGCCAGCGGCCATTGTGACACAGCGGGGCTGCACAGAGCCCACGGTGCTTTGTGACCCGTGGCTCCCAGGAGAGCCTTTGTGATGCTGGGGAACTACAAGGAAGCCTGGCTCCTCTGTGACACCACCACAGAAGCTCAGGGGAGCCCTGGAGACCGTGCTGATGCTATTGAACCTGATGCAACCCTGCCTCCTCTGTGACACCACAGAAGCTCTTGGAGCCCTGGAGACCGTGGTGATGCTATGGAACCTGATGCAACCCTGCCTCCTCTGTGACACCACAGAACCTCTGGGAGCCCTGGAGACCGTGCTGATGCTATGGAACCTGATGCAACCCTGCCTCCACTGTGACACCACAGAAGCTCAGGGAGCCCTGGAGACTGTGGTGATGCTATGGAACCTGATGCAACCCTGCCTCCACTGTGACACCACAGAACCTCTGGGAGCCCTGGAGACCGTGCTGATGCTATGGAACCTGATGCAACCCTGCCTCCACTGTGACACCACAGAAGCTCGGGGAGCTCTGCAGACCGTGGGGATGCTGGCGAAGCTGACGGAACCCTGGGCACCACAGTGACGCTATGGAACCTGGTGGAACCGAGGGGCCACAGTGACGCTGTGGGGCCTTTTGGAAGCAACAGGACCCTGGTGGGAAGCCACGGGATGATTAATCCTGCACGAACCTGCTCCAGGTGGGCTCCTCTCTCCCGGCTTCCACAGGTGCTGCTAGGATCCCACTCCGGCACTGGCTTGGCACGGGCTCACGGCTTCCTTTGGCAATGGCTCTGCTCCAGGATGGCATGCTGCAGAGAATGCAGGTAGATTTTGTGCTCACTCCTGGCATGCAGCTGGACAATAAAGCCTGATCCAGCCCCCCCTCAGCATATGTCCGGCTCTGGCATTGGGGCGGGGCAACTTTGGGAGCAGCCCCAGCCCTGCTCCTGCTCCCGGCTGGGCACCCAGCTGCTGGGACACAGGTGTGTCCTGATGCCACCGTCTACTCCTTTGAGAAGGGGAGGACAGAGTGCATCAGGGAGTTTGGTGTGGCTTACATGCGGCAAGGAGAAGGTGCAGCCCCAAACTGGCTTTCACTTCTAGAACCTTTTGCTATTGCGGGAGCAGCTGCTGGAGCTTTTCAACCGAGCTGCAAGAGTGAAAAGTGTGATGGCATGTCTATCTGAGAAGGAAGGTTCGGTGCCGCAGCCTGTTGTGCACAATTTATATGCTGATAAGAGAAGGGGGTGCTTTTGCAACGTTTTCCTTCCTGACACTTCTGTCTCTGTGAGCTTTAGCTGCTTGGACTCAGGGATACCGAAGGTATGTGAAAGTGACTGGGATGCGAGAATCATGTTGCACAGGGAACAGGGAAGGTCAGCAAATGTTTCCTGTCCTGGCACATCTCTCAGTCTGAACTGCAGCTGCAGATGCTTCACTTCCGCCAAGGACTCTGCCACCTTGAGAGAAGGATGCGCTCTATGGAGTTGAGAAAGAAAGTGCGTCTCACTAGCTTCTTTCCTCTACTTCATAGACAGCAAAGGGGCTATGAAAGGCAGCACTGGCTTTTTGTTCTAGGACTTCTTCTTTACAAGCAGCTGCTGGATGTTTGGAAGGGGGTTTGGGATATGCAAAAATGAGAGGCTAAGATGGTAAGAGGGTAAGATGGAAGTCATCTGGCAAAAGCAGAGCTCACAAAAGGGCCAGCTGAGAAAGCTCTTGCTGCCTACAACTTCAACTGCACCCCTCAAAGCAGCAGCACACATGCTGCTCTCGGCACTTTCCTTCTCAGCTCTACGCACCATCCTAAGCCTTGCCTCTCCCACACTCAGGATCCAAAGACAACGGCACCAGGGACTGCTCACACACTAAAGGCACCAGGACAAAAGGCTCACCAGCTTGGCCTTTGCATTCCCGCTGACAGCTCCACAGCTTGAACCCAGAGAACTGCCTGCTGCCAACAGCCTTTCCAATCACTCTGAGCACCTCATGACAAGGAGTGTGGGGAATGAATCTCCAGCAGCCTCCTGCCCCAGGCTGTCCCCCGGGAGCAGCCCTGCTCCAGGCCGTGACTGCCACCTGCACAGCCAAAGGACCCAGAGCCGGTGTTACACACCACGGCTGTGCCTGGCACAGAGACACCAGTGGCCACACAAGTGGCCATGGCACTGTCCACACACAGTCCCTGCTGCTGCTCCCCCAGCCGCTGGCACCAACTCCCAGCCACCCACTCCTAAAGCCACGGGGCCCACTGGGACACTGCGGGGGCTCGTGGAAGCCAGCGGCCATTGTGACACAGCGGGGCTGCACAGAGCCCACGGTGCTTTGTGACCCGTGGCTCCCAGGAGAGCCTTTGTGATGCTGGGGAACTACAAGGAAGCCTGGCTCCTCTGTGACACCACCACAGAAGCTCAGGGGAGCCCTGGAGACCGTGCTGATGCTATTGAACCTGATGCAACCCTGCCTCCTCTGTGACACCACAGAAGCTCTTGGAGCCCTGGAGACCGTGGTGATGCTATGGAACCTGATGCAACCCTGCCTCCTCTGTGACACCACAGAACCTCTGGGAGCCCTGGAGACCGTGCTGATGCTATGGAACCTGATGCAACCCTGCCTCCACTGTGACACCACAGAAGCTCAGGGAGCCCTGGAGACTGTGGTGATGCTATGGAACCTGATGCAACCCTGCCTCCACTGTGACACCACAGAACCTCTGGGAGCCCTGGAGACCGTGCTGATGCTATGGAACCTGATGCAACCCTGCCTCCACTGTGACACCACAGAAGCTCGGGGAGCTCTGCAGACCGTGGGGATGCTGGCGAAGCTGACGGAACCCTGGGCACCACAGTGACGCTATGGAACCTGGTGGAACCGAGGGGCCACAGTGACGCTGTGGGGCCTTTTGGAAGCAACAGGACCCTGGTGGGAAGCCACGGGATGATTAATCCTGCACGAACCTGCTCCAGGTGGGCTCCTCTCTCCCGGCTTCCACAGGTGCTGCTAGGATCCCACTCCGGCACTGGCTTGGCACGGGCTCACGGCTTCCTTTGGCAATGGCTCTGCTCCAGGATGGCATGCTGCAGAGAATGCAGGTAGATTTTGTGCTCACTCCTGGCATGCAGCTGGACAATAAAGCCTGATCCAGCCCCCCCTCAGCATATGTCCGGCTCTGGCATTGGGGCGGGGCAACTTTGGGAGCAGCCCCAGCCCTGCTCCTGCTCCCGGCTGGGCACCCAGCTGCTGGGACACAGGTGTGTCCTGATGCCACCGTCTACTCCTTTGAGAAGGGGAGGACAGAGTGCATCAGGGAGTTTGGTGTGGCTTACATGCGGCAAGGAGAAGGTGCAGCCCCAAACTGGCTTTCACTTCTAGAACCTTTTGCTATTGCGGGAGCAGCTGCTGGAGCTTTTCAACCGAGCTGCAAGAGTGAAAAGTGTGATGGCATGTCTATCTGAGAAGGAAGGTTCGGTGCCGCAGCCTGTTGTGCACAATTTATATGCTGATAAGAGAAGGGGGTGCTTTTGCAACGTTTTCCTTCCTGACACTTCTGTCTCTGTGAGCTTTAGCTGCTTGGACTCAGGGATACCGAAGGTATGTGAAAGTGACTGGGATGCGAGAATCATGTTGCACAGGGAACAGGGAAGGTCAGCAAATGTTTCCTGTCCTGGCACATCTCTCAGTCTGAACTGCAGCTGCAGATGCTTCACTTCCGCCAAGGACTCTGCCACCTTGAGAGAAGGATGCGCTCTATGGAGTTGAGAAAGAAAGTGCGTCTCACTAGCTTCTTTCCTCTACTTCATAGACAGCAAAGGGGCTATGAAAGGCAGCACTGGCTTTTTGTTCTAGGACTTCTTCTTTACAAGCAGCTGCTGGATGTTTGGAAGGGGGTTTGGGATATGCAAAAATGAGAGGCTAAGATGGTAAGAGGGTAAGATGGAAGTCATCTGGCAAAAGCAGAGCTCACAAAAGGGCCAGCTGAGAAAGCTCTTGCTGCCTACAACTTCAACTGCACCCCTCAAAGCAGCAGCACACATGCTGCTCTCGGCACTTTCCTTCTCAGCTCTACGCACCATCCTAAGCCTTGCCTCTCCCACACTCAGGATCCAAAGACAACGGCACCAGGGACTGCTCACACACTAAAGGCACCAGGACAAAAGGCTCACCAGCTTGGCCTTTGCATTCCCGCTGACAGCTCCACAGCTTGAACCCAGAGAACTGCCTGCTGCCAACAGCCTTTCCAATCACTCTGAGCACCTCATGACAAGGAGTGTGGGGAATGAATCTCCAGCAGCCTCCTGCCCCAGGCTGTCCCCCGGGAGCAGCCCTGCTCCAGGCCGTGACTGCCACCTGCACAGCCAAAGGACCCAGAGCCGGTGTTACACACCACGGCTGTGCCTGGCACAGAGACACCAGTGGCCACACAAGTGGCCATGGCACTGTCCACACACAGTCCCTGCTGCTGCTCCCCCAGCCGCTGGCACCAACTCCCAGCCACCCACTCCTAAAGCCACGGGGCCCACTGGGACACTGCGGGGGCTCGTGGAAGCCAGCGGCCATTGTGACACAGCGGGGCTGCACAGAGCCCACGGTGCTTTGTGACCCGTGGCTCCCAGGAGAGCCTTTGTGATGCTGGGGAACTACAAGGAAGCCTGGCTCCTCTGTGACACCACCACAGAAGCTCAGGGGAGCCCTGGAGACCGTGCTGATGCTATTGAACCTGATGCAACCCTGCCTCCTCTGTGACACCACAGAAGCTCTTGGAGCCCTGGAGACCGTGCTGATGCTATGGAACCTGATGCAACCCTGCCTCCTCTGTGACACCACAGAACCTCTGGGAGCCCTGGAGACCGTGCTGATGCTATGGAACCTGATGCAACCCTGCCTCCACTGTGACACCACAGAAGCTCAGGGAGCCCTGGAGACTGTGGTGATGCTATGGAACCTGATGCAACCCTGCCTCCACTGTGACACCACAGAACCTCTGGGAGCCCTGGAGACCGTGCTGATGCTATGGAACCTGATGCAACCCTGCCTCCACTGTGACACCACAGAAGCTCGGGGAGCTCTGCAGACCGTGGGGATGCTGGCGAAGCTGACGGAACCCTGGGCACCACAGTGACGCTATGGAACCTGGTGGAACCGAGGGGCCACAGTGACGCTGTGGGGCCTTTTGGAAGCAACAGGACCCTGGTGGGAAGCCACGGGATGATTAATCCTGCACGAACCTGCTCCAGGTGGGCTCCTCTCTCCCGGCTTCCACAGGTGCTGCTAGGATCCCACTCCGGCACTGGCTTGGCACGGGCTCACGGCTTCCTTTGGCAATGGCTCTGCTCCAGGATGGCATGCTGCAGAGAATGCAGGTAGATTTTGTGCTCACTCCTGGCATGCAGCTGGACAATAAAGCCTGATCCAGCCCCCCCTCAGCATATGTCCGGCTCTGGCATTGGGGCGGGGCAACTTTGGGAGCAGCCCCAGCCCTGCTCCTGCTCCCGGCTGGGCACCCAGCTGCTGGGACACAGGTGTGTCCTGATGCCACCGTCTACTCCTTTGAGAAGGGGAGGACAGAGTGCATCAGGGAGTTTGGTGTGGCTTACATGCGGCAAGGAGAAGGTGCAGCCCCAAACTGGCTTTCACTTCTAGAACCTTTTGCTATTGCGGGAGCAGCTGCTGGAGCTTTTCAACCGAGCTGCAAGAGTGAAAAGTGTGATGGCATGTCTATCTGAGAAGGAAGGTTCGGTGCCGCAGCCTGTTGTGCACAATTTATATGCTGATAAGAGAAGGGGGTGCTTTTGGAACGTTTTCCTTCCTGACACTTCTGTCTCTGTGAGCTTTAGCTGCTTGGACTCAGGGATACCGAAGGTATGTGAAAGTGACTGGGATGCGAGAATCATGTTGCACAGGGAACAGGGAAGGTCAGCAAATGTTTCCTGTCCTGGCACATCTCTCAGTCTGAACTGCAGCTGCAGATGCTTCACTTCCGCCAAGGACTCTGCCACCTTGAGAGAAGGATGCGCTCTATGGAGTTGAGAAAGAAAGTGCGTCTCACTAGCTTCTTTCCTCTACTTCATAGACAGCAAAGGGGCTATGAAAGGCAGCACTGGCTTTTTGTTCTAGGACTTCTTCTTTACAAGCAGCTGCTGGATGTTTGGAAGGGGGTTTGGGATATGCAAAAATGAGAGGCTAAGATGGTAAGAGGGTAAGATGGAAGTCATCTGGCAAAAGCAGAGCTCACAAAAGGGCCAGCTGAGAAAGCTCTTGCTGCCTACAACTTCAACTGCACCCCTCAAAGCAGCAGCACACACGCTGCTCTCGGCACTTTCCTTCTCAGCTCTACGCACCATCCTAAGCCTTGCCTCTCCCACACTCAGGATCCAAAGACAACGGCACCAGGGACTGCTCACACACTAAAGGCACCAGGACAAAAGGCTCACCAGCTTGGCCTTTGCATTCCCGCTGACAGCTCCACAGCTTGAACCCAGAGAACTGCCTGCTGCCAACAGCCTTTCCAATCACTCTGAGCACCTCATGACAAGGAGTGTGGGGAATGAATCTCCAGCAGCCTCCTGCCCCAGGCTGTCCCCCGGGAGCAGCCCTGCTCCAGGCCGTGACTGCCACCTGCACAGCCAAAGGACCCAGAGCCGGTGTTACACACCACGGCTGTGCCTGACACAGAGACACCAGTGGCCACACAAGTGGCCATGGCACTGTCCACACACAGTCCCTGCTGCTGCTCCCCCAGCCGCTGGCACCAACTCCCAGCCACCCACTCCTAAAGCCACGGGGCCCACTGGGACACTGCGGGGGCTCGTGGAAGCCAGCGGCCATTGTGACACAGCGGGGCTGCACAGAGCCCACGGTGCTTTGTGACCCGTGGCTCCCAGGAGAGCCTTTGTGATGCTGGGGAACTACAAGGAAGCCTGGCTCCTCTGTGACACCACCACAGAAGCTCAGGGGAGCCCTGGAGACCGTGCTGATGCTATTGAACCTGATGCAACCCTGCCTCCTCTGTGACACCACAGAAGCTCTTGGAGCCCTGGAGACCGTGGTGATGCTATGGAACCTGATGCAACCCTGCCTCCTCTGTGACACCACAGAACCTCTGGGAGCCCTGGAGACCGTGCTGATGCTATGGAACCTGATGCAACCCTGCCTCCACTGTGACACCACAGAAGCTCAGGGAGCCCTGGAGACTGTGGTGATGCTATGGAACCTGATGCAACCCTGCCTCCACTGTGACACCACAGAACCTCTGGGAGCCCTGGAGACCGTGCTGATGCTATGGAACCTGATGCAACCCTGCCTCCACTGTGACACCACAGAAGCTCGGGGAGCTCTGCAGACCGTGGGGATGCTGGCGAAGCTGACGGAACCCTGGGCACCACAGTGACGCTATGGAACCTGGTGGAACCGAGGGGCCACAGTGACGCTGTGGGGCCTTTTGGAAGCAACAGGACCCTGGTGGGAAGCCACGGGATGATTAATCCTGCACGAACCTGCTCCAGGTGGGCTCCTCTCTCCCGGCTTCCACAGGTGCTGCTAGGATCCCACTCCGGCACTGGCTTGGCACGGGCTCACGGCTTCCTTTGGCAATGGCTCTGCTCCAGGATGGCATGCTGCAGAGAATGCAGGTAGATTTTGTGCTCACTCCTGGCATGCAGCTGGACAATAAAGCCTGATCCAGCCCCCCCTCAGCATATGTCCGGCTCTGGCATTGGGGCGGGGCAACTTTGGGAGCAGCCCCAGCCCTGCTCCTGCTCCCGGCTGGGCACCCAGCTGCTGGGACACAGGTGTGTCCTGATGCCACCGTCTACTCCTTTGAGAAGGGGAGGACAGAGTGCATCAGGGAGTTTGGTGTGGCTTACATGCGGCAAGGAGAAGGTGCAGCCCCAAACTGGCTTTCACTTCTAGAACCTTTTGCTATTGCGGGAGCAGCTGCTGGAGCTTTTCAACCGAGCTGCAAGAGTGAAAAGTGTGATGGCATGTCTATCTGAGAAGGAAGGTTCGGTGCCGCAGCCTGTTGTGCACAATTTATATGCTGATAAGAGAAGGGGGTGCTTTTGGAATGTTTTCCTTCCTGACACTTCTGTCTCTGTGAGCTTTAGCTGCTTGGACTCAGGGATACCGAAGGTATGTGAAAGTGACTGGGATGCGAGAATCATGTTGCACAGGGAACAGGGAAGGTCAGCAAATGTTTCCTGTCCTGGCACATCTCTCAGTCTGAACTGCAGCTGCAGATGCTTCACTTCCGCCAAGGACTCTGCCACCTTGAGAGAAGGATGCGCTCTATGGAGTTGAGAAAGAAAGTGCGTCTCACTAGCTTCTTTCCTCTACTTCATAGACAGCAAAGGGGCTATGAAAGGCAGCACTGGCTTTTTGTTCTAGGACTTCTTCTTTACAAGCAGCTGCTGGATGTTTGGAAGGGGGTTTGGGATATGCAAAAATGAGAGGCTAAGATGGTAAGAGGGTAAGATGGAAGTCATCTGGCAAAAGCAGAGCTCACAAAAGGGCCAGCTGTGAAAGCTCTTGCTGCCTACAACTTCAACTGCACCCCTCAAAGCAGCAGCACACATGCTGCTCTCGGCACTTTCCTTCTCAGCTCTACGCACCATCCTAAGCCTTGCCTCTCCCACACTCAGGATCCAAAGACAACGGCACCAGGGACTGCTCACACACTAAAGGCACCAGGACAAAAGGCTCACCAGCTTGGCCTTTGCATTCCCGCTGACAGCTCCACAGCTTGAACCCAGAGAACTGCCTGCTGCCAACAGCCTTTCCAATCACTCTGAGCACCTCATGACAAGGAGTGTGGGGAATGAATCTCCAGCAGCCTCCTGCCCCAGGCTGTCCCCCGGGAGCAGCCCTGCTCCAGGCCGTGACTGCCACCTGCACAGCCAAAGGACCCAGAGCCGGTGTTACACACCACGGCTGTGCCTGGCACAGAGACACCAGTGGCCACACAAGTGGCCATGGCACTGTCCACACACAGTCCCTGCTGCTGCTCCCCCAGCCGCTGGCACCAACTCCCAGCCACCCACTCCTAAAGCCACGGGGCCCACTGGGACACTGCGGGGGCTCGTGGAAGCCAGCGGCCATTGTGACACAGCGGGGCTGCACAGAGCCCACGGTGCTTTGTGACCCGTGGCTCCCAGGTGAGCCTTTGTTGTTGGGGAAGATGAAACAGGAAAGCCTTATAAATATGATTGCCTAACAAAAGATTCTGGGAATATGAAAACTGTGAGCGACATCGAAATGAAGGCCATCTTTGAGATATAGAGTCTTAGTTACTGAACAACTGGAAAACAATGGTATAGCCGGCTGAAGGTAATCCCCTCTTGATTGAACAATACCCTCTGCTTGCAGACAGGTCCAAGGGTCAGAGCAGACCCTACTAGCTCAGCAGAAGGGGTCCAAAGAGTAGTTTTTAGAAGTTAAAATGTAACACTCTATGGTAATGTAAGAACTCTTATAGGCTGTATGTAAATGCTATAGGATTTGTACCTTGTATTAGATTGGCTACTGAGAATTAGAATATTCACTACAGAAGATGATTTATTGTATTGTAACAAGCTCCTCGCTCTCTTAACTCCTCTCCTCTTAGTAATGCTCTTCTCCTCTTAGTAACGCTCTTAGTAACTCTCTTAGTAGCTCTCTTAGTAATGCTCTTCTCCTCTTAGTAGCTCTCTTAGTAACTCTCTTGCTCTTCTTCTTCCTCTTAATTCAGCTCTCCTCTTAGTTTGTCTCTCTTGCTCTTTACACTCTTAGCTCTCAGCCTCTTGCTCTAGCTCTCTCGCTCACTCTCTCTCCCTCTCTTACACCTTGGGCCTGCTTGGAGCTGCAGCTGGCAGCTCTAAGCAGTGCCCCTGTACCCACGCCCTCTGCAATAAACTGCATGCTCCAAAGACCTGCTTATAGAGATCTCTCGTCGCCGTCCATCTCCAGCCGGGCCCGACCGAACCCACACCCTCATCACCATCATCGCCATCAATTTCGACAAACTGGCGCCCAAACGTGAGTGAAGGCCTGATTCAGCTTCTTCCACCTGTGAGAGACTTCGCCATGGACGGTAACTAAAAGACCAGTTATAGCCACCTGGAACGTGTCGTGAGCACGGCATACCGTTGCTGCGCAGCGTAAAAGCCGGAGCTCTATAACTCTGCTGAGGCAGCCCTCGAGCACGGGGAGCCGTTACTTCGTAGCAATTACCTGGAGCTCTCGGAGGGAGGAAATTGCCTGGCAGTCCTCGAGCACAGACGGCCACTGCTGCGCAGCGGTTACCTGGAGCTCTTTGAGGAAGTTTGCCGTGGTACCCCTCGAGCACGGACACGCTGCTAAGCAGTGCAGACCGGAGCTCTTAGGAGGGATCCAGCCGCGCGCCCGAGCACAGGCGGGTATTGCTCAGCACCGCCCGCGCTGGAGCTCTGAGTGGAGACACCTGCGAGGTCCCGAGCACGGAAAGCCGTTGCCAAGCGACGCCTGAAACCGGAGCTCTGAGGAGGGACCCGACAGCAGCGTCCTGAGCGCCGTGTGGAGAGCCTGGCCAGCCCCCCACGACGGACTTCTGATTAAGGACCCTGCCCCCTGCGACATCTAGGTGAGTATCATACTGGTCAATAATGGGACAAACTCACTCTGCCCATGACAGACATCTCTATAAACAACTTAAGTACTTACTAAGCTCCGGTCCAAGTCAATTACCTAAACAGGAGCTAAAAAACCTCTTAGAATGGACTCTGATTAATTTCCCAAATGCTGACCGTTCAGCCGTCTTTACAAGAGACTTCTGGGACACAGTTCGGGTTAAACTCTTTAATAATATCTCCCGCCGGGATTGGGCTGCCGCGGAGCTGGTCCCGGCTTGCAGAGCGCTCGTGGAGCTGTTTGCTGCGAAGGCGCCGCCCGCAGCAGCCACCTCGCCGGGTCCCGCTCCTGCTGCGAGCCCGCCCCTTGCCGCCGCGAGCCTGCAACCGGGCACGGCCCCCGCCCCGCCGCCGGACCTCACGGCTCCGGTACCCGCGGTCCAGCTGTCTCGTGCCGCCCCGCCCCACCCCCCCGCGGTCCCTGCACCGGTCACCCCTGCCCCACCGGACTCCACCGCCCCCCCCACCGCCCCCGTCATCTCCACCCCCACGGTCCCGTTAGTCCCTGCTGTCCCGCCTCTCGCGGCTCCGGTAGCCGCGGTCCGACTGACTCGTGCCGCCCCGCCCCCCGCCCCCGCTGTCCTGGCAGCCGTCACCCCTGTCCCACCGGACCCTACGACCCCCTCCACCGCTCCCCCCATCCCCGCCCCCCCCATCCCGTTCCTCCCTGCTGCCCCGGCTCCCGCGGTCCCCGCCCTCGGCTCCAGCGTCTTCGCGGCCCCGTCCCTCGCTCCTCCCACCCCGTCCGCCAGCGCCTTCGCGGCCCCGCCCCCCGCCGATAGCCCCGCGGGGCCAGCGGCTGCTCCCCAGCCACCTACGGGTCCTACCGCTCCCCTAGCCGCGCCTGTTATGGCTGTAGCCACCATCATAGCCGGCCCCCCGCAAAGCCAGGCGGCGACCCTTCTTCCAGCCCCCCAGGTCCCCCTCGCCGCCACCCACACGGCGCCGGTGGTGGTCAACGTCCCGTCCGCGTCCGTGGGACACGGAGCGCCCCAGCCCCGCCAGCCACCTGGTGCCGGCGCTGCAGCGCCTACACAGATGGCTGCTGCCTCTCCCGTGCCTGCCGCTGCTCCAGCCCCGTCTCCTGGCACCGCCGCGCCGGCAGCCACACCAGCCCAGCCTGCAAACTCCCAGCGGCAGCACGCCGCGGTCCAGCCGCCGACTGGCCCACCGTTCGCCATGGCCCCACCGCAACATACTCCCGCCGCCTCCACGCCGGCCCTCCCGCCTCCCGCAGCCCCGGGATCGTCTCCTGCCGACGGGACAGCCCTGCCACCTCCCGCTCTCCCCGACACACAGACAGCGGCCATCACAGTCCGCCACGTTGACCTGATGGCGTAACCCACGCACGCTCACACTTCTCCAACCACAGCACTGCTCACGGAACTAGCTCCGCCACCGCCCCCCACGGCTTTCACCTCGCCTTCAATAGAGCCACCCGCACCCCCTCGCCCGCTGCCGCGGAGCCAGTTCCCCGCGGCTCCCCCGCCTCCTCGCCCGCCACCGCGGAGATCGGCAGTGCCATCGCCGCCCCCGCCGGGGCCCTCCGGCACCGCACAGCTGTATCCCTCGGCTACCGCCGCCCAGCAACATCCCTCCGCGCAGCTCAGCCTCGCCTCACAAGCCGCAAACAGGGGGGGAACGGAGGGCAGTGGTGCAGCTCCAGTGGCAGGGAAGACGGAGAGCCGCTCTGCCCGAGCTGATGCTTTAAATCTAACACCAGGAAACCCTGAAAAGCAGCCAGATTTGTTTGCAATGAGCCCCAGAGTCCCGCCAGCGAGCGGCTGGGATCTTGCAACCCATAAGGAGAAAACGAGTTCTGAGAGTTTGTTAGCGCTACTTTCTGAATCAAAAAATCCTCCAAAGTGCTCAGATTATTCTCAATTAACAGATTGGCATGAAATAAGACTCCAAAGCTGTAAAGATGAAAGTCTATTAGCTAAGCCTGTGATAGCTAGCCAACAGCCTGACAGTCCCAAAACGTGGGTTCCCATCCCCACTCACGAAATTAAAGAACTAAGAAGGGCTGTAAGAGATAGTGGTATTTGCTCACCGTATCTTAAACAACTGCTAAAAAGTACCCTAAAAAGAACACATCAAACCCTAAAACGCATTTTAGATCAACAGAGAGGGGGAGAAGTCCAGGATACACCTCAAAGGAGGTTGAACAAGGCTTTGTATGTTTACAATTTTTTGAATAGCTCTGCAGAAGAGCCTGATCCCCCCATTTATAGACATTTTTTGAACAACAAAAAAGCAAAACTGAAAGAGCGCCCCCCAGTTTTGATTAAAAATCTAGACTCAGGAAAAATAGAAGGACCATACAATCTTATAATGTGGGGGAAGGGGTTTGCATGTGTTTCCACAGGTGAAGGAATCAAGTGGGTTCCAGCAAAAAACGTGAAGCCATACCTCGCATCAAAGCCTGCTGATGCCACCACACCAGCCAGTGACTCTGCAAGTGGAAGCCAGGAAGCAAGCACCCAGACCTGAACTGCGCAGAATCACCAGAAGAAAGTGATCTGCCAAAAACAGCTCAAGAAAAGAATGGAGTTTTCTCATTTGCGCGCGTGCATGTTGCTTTTATTCTTTTGTTTTAGTTTTTGTAGTGAAGCTTTACCTGTGAATCAACCAAAGACAAATGTCTGGGTTGCTTTAGCCAAATCCGCAGGCTCCGATACCATCTGTCTATCTGACACAAGCCCTGACAAACCTTTTTCAACCTGTTTAGTTGGAGTACCTCTTCCAGAAGGTTTTGATAATATTACTCTTGATAAGTATTGGCCATATGACGATCATCATGTATCTCCAACTCCCAGCCATAGACACCAAACTTATATTGATAATTCTAAAATTGATAAATCTGACCTTCAAGAGCTAGAAATCCTAGGTTCGTTAACTATGGATACCTGCTATTTCTTTCACTTTCAAGGAGAAAACGGTCCCCATTTAAATGTTACCCCATATCACCCAGCTTATAGCAATGTAACTTCTTGGTGTAGTCAAGTTAAGCTTCTTATATATGACGAACCTCATGCAGATCGTTTTAGCAAACTTCCTATTCGATTCCCCAGAGGAATTTGGCTCATCTGTGGAGACAGGGCCTGGCAAGGTATACCTTCAAAAATAGATGGTGGCCCTTGTGCTCTGGGACAACTTACAATTATTGCTCCCAGTGTCAAAGAGGTAATCAAAAAGAAAAGCAGAAAGATCAGATCTTCCTGGGGACATCAGTACGATAGTGACTGTGATAGTGACTTCCACCCTTGGAACTCTGGAAAATCAATTGTTGCAAGCATTTTTCTACCTCAGTTAAGCTCCTCAATTGCTTTAAAACAGTTAAACAAGTTGGGATGTTGGCTCAGCAAGGAGGTAAATGCCACCTCTACTATGATCAGTGATCTGTTAACCGATGAAGAGGCAGTCAGACATGCCACTTTACAAAATAGAGCTGCCGTTGATTATCTTTTATTAGCACATGGGCACGGCTGTGAAGATTTTGAAGGATTATGCTGTATGAACTTATCCGATCATTCTGTTTCCATTCACAAACAGCTACAAAACCTAAAGGATCTAGCTAACCAAATTAGAACAGATGACCCGTCTTGGCTGGACAGTTTGTTTGATGATTGGAGCTTTGCACCTTGGCTAAGGGAACTCTGTAAAATAGGCTTGATTATTCTAGTAGTAATAATTATAGTTTTAGTAGCAGTACCTTGTATGCTTCAGTGTGTGCAAAAAATAACGAGTAGGACTGTATCTAATATCTTAGTTGTTCATCAGAACGGGGGAGATGTTGGGGAAGATGAAACAGGAAAGCCTTATAAATATGATTGCCTAACAAAAGATTCTGGGAATATGAAAACTGTGAGCGACATCGAAATGAAGGCCATCTTTGAGATATAGAGTCTTAGTTACTGAACAACTGGAAAACAATGGTATAGCCGGCTGAAGGTAATCCCCTCTTGATTGAACAATACCCTCTGCTTGCAGACAGGTCCAAGGGTCAGAGCAGACCCTACTAGCTCAGCAGAAGGGGTCCAAAGAGTAGTTTTTAGAAGTTAAAATGTAACACTCTATGGTAATGTAAGAACTCTTATAGGCTGTATGTAAATGCTATAGGATTTGTACCTTGTATTAGATTGGCTACTGAGAATTAGAATATTCACTACAGAAGATGATTTATTGTATTGTAACAAGCTCCTCGCTCTCTTAACTCCTCTCCTCTTAGTAATGCTCTTCTCCTCTTAGTAACGCTCTTAGTAACTCTCTTAGTAGCTCTCTTAGTAATGCTCTTCTCCTCTTAGTAGCTCTCTTAGTAACTCTCTTGCTCTTCTTCTTCCTCTTAATTCAGCTCTCCTCTTAGTTTGTCTCTCTTGCTCTTTACACTCTTAGCTCTCAGCCTCTTGCTCTAGCTCTCTCGCTCACTCTCTCTCCCTCTCTTACACCTTGGGCCTGCTTGGAGCTGCAGCTGGCAGCTCTAAGCAGTGCCCCTGTACCCACGCCCTCTGCAATAAACTGCATGCTCCAAAGACCTGCTTATAGAGATCTCTCGTCGCCGTCCATCTCCAGCCGGGCCCGACCGAACCCACACCCTCATCACCATCATCGCCATCAATTTCGACATTTGTGATGCTGGGGAACTACAAGGAAGCCTGGCTCCTCTGTGACACCACCACAGAAGCTCAGGGGAGCCCTGGAGACCGTGCTGATGCTATGGAACCTGATGCAACCCTGCCTCCTCTGTGACACCACAGAAGCTCTTGGAGCCCTGGAGACCGTGGTGATGCTATGGAACCTGATGCAACCCTGCCTCCTCTGTGACACCACAGAACCTCTGGGAGCCCTGGAGACCGTGCTGATGCTATGGAACCTGATGCAACCCTGCCTCCACTGTGACACCACAGAAGCTCAGGGAGCCCTGGAGACTGTGGTGATGCTATGGAACCTGATGCAACCCTGCCTCCACTGTGACACCACAGAACCTCTGGGAGCCCTGGAGACCGTGCTGATGCTATGGAACCTGATGCAACCCTGCCTCCACTGTGACACCACAGAAGCTCGGGGAGCTCTGCAGACCGTGGGGATGCTGGCGAAGCTGACGGAACCCTGGGCACCACAGTGACGCTATGGAACCTGGTGGAACCGAGGGGCCACAGTGACACTGTGGGGCCTTTTGGAAGCAACAGGACCCTGGTGGGAAGCCACGGGATGATTAATCCTGCACGAACCTGCTCCAGGTGGGCTCCTCTCTCCCGGCTTCCACAGGTGCTGCTAGGATCCCACTCCGGCACTGGCTTGGCACGGGCTCACGGCTTCCTTTGGCAATGGCTCTGCTCCAGGATGGCATGCTGCAGAGAATGCAGGTAGATTTTGTGCTCACTCCTGGCATGCAGCTGGACAATAAAGCCTGATCCAGCCCCCCCTCAGCATATGTCCGGCTCTGGCATTGGGGCGGGGCAACTTTGGGAGCAGCCCCAGCCCTGCTCCTGCTCCCGGCTGGGCACCCAGCTGCTGGGACACAGGTGTGTCCTGATGCCACCGTCTACTCCTTTGAGAAGGGGAGGACAGAGTGCATCAGGGAGTTTGGTGTGGCTTACATGCGGCAAGGAGAAGGTGCAGCCCCAAACTGGCTTTCACTTCTAGAACCTTTTGCTATTGCGGGAGCAGCTGCTGGAGCTTTTCAACCGAGCTGCAAGAGTGAAAAGTGTGATGGCATGTCTATCTGAGAAGGAAGGTTCGGTGCCGCAGCCTGTTGTGCACAATTTATATGCTGATAAGAGAAGGGGGTGCTTTTGCAACGTTTTCCTTCCTGACACTTCTGTCTCTGTGAGCTTTAGCTGCTTGGACTCAGGGATACCGAAGGTATGTGAAAGTGACTGGGATGCGAGAATCATGTTGCACAGGGAACAGGGAAGGTCAGCAAATGTTTCCTGTCCTGGCACATCTCTCAGTCTGAACTGCAGCTGCAGATGCTTCACTTCCGCCAAGGACTCTGCCACCTTGAGAGAAGGATGCGCTCTATGGAGTTGAGAAAGAAAGTGCGTCTCACTAGCTTCTTTCCTCTACTTCATAGACAGCAAAGGGGCTATGAAAGGCAGCACTGGCTTTTTGTTCTAGGACTTCTTCTTTACAAGCAGCTGCTGGATGTTTGGAAGGGGGTTTGGGATATGCAAAAATGAGAGGCTAAGATGGTAAGAGGGTAAGATGGAAGTCATCTGGCAAAAGCAGAGCTCACAAAAGGGCCAGCTGAGAAAGCTCTTGCTGCCTACAACTTCAACTGCACCCCTCAAAGCAGCAGCACACACGCTGCTCTCGGCACTTTCCTTCTCAGCTCTACGCACCATCCTAAGCCTTGCCTCTCCCACACTCAGGATCCAAAGACAACGGCACCAGGGACTGCTCACACACTAAAGGCACCAGGACAAAAGGCTCACCAGCTTGGCCTTTGCATTCCCGCTGACAGCTCCACAGCTTGAACCCAGAGAACTGCCTGCTGCCAACAGCCTTTCCAATCACTCTGAGCACCTCATGACAAGGAGTGTGGGGAATGAATCTCCAGCAGCCTCCTGCCCCAGGCTGTCCCCCGGGAGCAGCCCTGCTCCAGGCCGTGACTGCCACCTGCACAGCCAAAGGACCCAGAGCCGGTGTTACACACCACGGCTGTGCCTGGCACAGAGACACCAGTGGCCACACAAGTGGCCATGGCACTGTCCACACACAGTCCCTGCTGCTGCTCCCCCAGCCGCTGGCACCAACTCCCAGCCACCCACTCCTAAAGCCACGGGGCCCACTGGGACACTGCGGGGGCTCGTGGAAGCCAGCGGCCATTGTGACACAGCGGGGCTGCACAGAGCCCACGGTGCTTTGTGACCCGTGGCTCCCAGGAGAGCCTTTGTGATGCTGGGGAACTACAAGGAAGCCTGGCTCCTCTGTGACACCACCACAGAAGCTCAGGGGAGCCCTGGAGACCGTGCTGATGCTATTGAACCTGATGCAACCCTGCCTCCTCTGTGACACCACAGAAGCTCTTGGAGCCCTGGAGACCGTGGTGATGCTATGGAACCTGATGCAACCCTGCCTCCTCTGTGACACCACAGAACCTCTGGGAGCCCTGGAGACCGTGCTGATGCTATGGAACCTGATGCAACCCTGCCTCCACTGTGACACCACAGAACCTCTGGGAGCCCTGGAGACTGTGCTGATGCTATGGAACCTGATGCAACCCTGCCTCCACTGTGACACCACAGAACCTCTGGGAGCCCTGGAGACTGTGCTGATGCTATGGAACCTGATGCAACCCTGCCTCCACTGTGACACCACAGAACCTCTGGGAGCCCTGGAGACCGTGCTGATGCTATGGAACCTGATGCAACCCTGCCTCCACTGTGACACCACAGAAGCTCGGGGAGCTCTGCAGACCGTGGGGATGCTGGCGAAGCTGACGGAACCCTGGGCACCACAGTGACGCTATGGAACCTGGTGGAACCGAGGGGCCACAGTGACACTGTGGGGCCTTTTGGAAGCAACAGGACCCTGGTGGGAAGCCACGGGATGATTAATCCTGCACGAACCTGCTCCAGGTGGGCTCCTCTCTCCCGGCTTCCACAGGTGCTGCTAGGATCCCACTCCGGCACTGGCTTGGCACGGGCTCACGGCTTCCTTTGGCAATGGCTCTGCTCCAGGATGGCATGCTGCAGAGAATGCAGGTAGATTTTGTGCTCACTCCTGGCATGCAGCTGGACAATAAAGCCTGATCCAGCCCCCCCTCAGCATATGTCCGGCTCTGGCATTGGGGCGGGGCAACTTTGGGAGCAGCCCCAGCCCTGCTCCTGCTCCCGGCTGGGCACCCAGCTGCTGGGACACAGGTGTGTCCTGATGCCACCGTCTACTCCTTTGAGAAGGGGAGGACAGAGTGCATCAGGGAGTTTGGTGTGGCTTACATGCGGCAAGGAGAAGGTGCAGCCCCAAACTGGCTTTCACTTCTAGAACCTTTTGCTATTGCGGGAGCAGCTGCTGGAGCTTTTCAACCGAGCTGCAAGAGTGAAAAGTGTGATGGCATGTCTATCTGAGAAGGAAGGTTCGGTGCCGCAGCCTGTTGTGCACAATTTATATGCTGATAAGAGAAGGGGGTGCTTTTGCAACGTTTTCCTTCCTGACACTTCTGTCTCTGTGAGCTTTAGCTGCTTGGACTCAGGGATACCGAAGGTATGTGAAAGTGACTGGGATGCGAGAATCATGTTGCACAGGGAACAGGGAAGGTCAGCAAATGTTTCCTGTCCTGGCACATCTCTCAGTCTGAACTGCAGCTGCAGATGCTTCACTTCCGCCAAGGACTCTGCCACCTTGAGAGAAGGATGCGCTCTATGGAGTTGAGAAAGAAAGTGCGTCTCACTAGCTTCTTTCCTCTACTTCATAGACAGCAAAGGGGCTATGAAAGGCAGCACTGGCTTTTTGTTCTAGGACTTCTTCTTTACAAGCAGCTGCTGGATGTTTGGAAGGGGGTTTGGGATATGCAAAAATGAGAGGCTAAGATGGTAAGAGGGTAAGATGGAAGTCATCTGGCAAAAGCAGAGCTCACAAAAGGGCCAGCTGAGAAAGCTCTTGCTGCCTACAACTTCAACTGCACCCCTCAAAGCAGCAGCACACACGCTGCTCTCGGCACTTTCCTTCTCAGCTCTACGCACCATCCTAAGCCTTGCCTCTCCCACACTCAGGATCCAAAGACAACGGCACCAGGGACTGCTCACACACTAAAGGCACCAGGACAAAAGGCTCACCAGCTTGGCCTTTGCATTCCCGCTGACAGCTCCACAGCTTGAACCCAGAGAACTGCCTGCTGCCAACAGCCTTTCCAATCACTCTGAGCACCTCATGACAAGGAGTGTGGGGAATGAATCTCCAGCAGCCTCCTGCCCCAGGCTGTCCCCCGGGAGCAGCCCTGCTCCAGGCCGTGACTGCCACCTGCACAGCCAAAGGACCCAGAGCCGGTGTTACACACCACGGCTGTGCCTGACACAGAGACACCAGTGGCCACACAAGTGGCCATGGCACTGTCCACACACAGTCCCTGCTGCTGCTCCCCCAGCCGCTGGCACCAACTCCCAGCCACCCACTCCTAAAGCCACGGGGCCCACTGGGACACTGCGGGGGCTCGTGGAAGCCAGCGGCCATTGTGACACAGCGGGGCTGCACAGAGCCCACGGTGCTTTGTGACCCGTGGCTCCCAGGAGAGCCTTTGTGATGCTGGGGAACTACAAGGAAGCCTGGCTCCTCTGTGACACCACCACAGAAGCTCAGGGGAGCCCTGGAGACCGTGCTGATGCTATTGAACCTGATGCAACCCTGCCTCCTCTGTGACACCACAGAAGCTCTTGGAGCCCTGGAGACCGTGGTGATGCTATGGAACCTGATGCAACCCTGCCTCCTCTGTGACACCACAGAACCTCTGGGAGCCCTGGAGACCGTGCTGATGCTATGGAACCTGATGCAACCCTGCCTCCACTGTGACACCACAGAAGCTCAGGGAGCCCTGGAGACTGTGGTGATGCTATGGAACCTGATGCAACCCTGCCTCCACTGTGACACCACAGAACCTCTGGGAGCCCTGGAGACCGTGCTGATGCTATGGAACCTGATGCAACCCTGCCTCCACTGTGACACCACAGAAGCTCGGGGAGCTCTGCAGACCGTGGGGATGCTGGCGAAGCTGACGGAACCCTGGGCACCACAGTGACGCTATGGAACCTGGTGGAACCGAGGGGCCACAGTGACGCTGTGGGGCCTTTTGGAAGCAACAGGACCCTGGTGGGAAGCCACGGGATGATTAATCCTGCACGAACCTGCTCCAGGTGGGCTCCTCTCTCCCGGCTTCCACAGGTGCTGCTAGGATCCCACTCCGGCACTGGCTTGGCACGGGCTCACGGCTTCCTTTGGCAATGGCTCTGCTCCAGGATGGCATGCTGCAGAGAATGCAGGTAGATTTTGTGCTCACTCCTGGCATGCAGCTGGACAATAAAGCCTGATCCAGCCCCCCCTCAGCATATGTCCGGCTCTGGCATTGGGGCGGGGCAACTTTGGGAGCAGCCCCAGCCCTGCTCCTGCTCCCGGCTGGGCACCCAGCTGCTGGGACACAGGTGTGTCCTGATGCCACCGTCTACTCCTTTGAGAAGGGGAGGACAGAGTGCATCAGGGAGTTTGGTGTGGCTTACATGCGGCAAGGAGAAGGTGCAGCCCCAAACTGGCTTTCACTTCTAGAACCTTTTGCTATTGCGGGAGCAGCTGCTGGAGCTTTTCAACCGAGCTGCAAGAGTGAAAAGTGTGATGGCATGTCTATCTGAGAAGGAAGGTTCGGTGCCGCAGCCTGTTGTGCACAATTTATATGCTGATAAGAGAAGGGGGTGCTTTTGGAATGTTTTCCTTCCTGACACTTCTGTCTCTGTGAGCTTTAGCTGCTTGGACTCAGGGATACCGAAGGTATGTGAAAGTGACTGGGATGCGAGAATCATGTTGCACAGGGAACAGGGAAGGTCAGCAAATGTTTCCTGTCCTGGCACATCTCTCAGTCTGAACTGCAGCTGCAGATGCTTCACTTCCGCCAAGGACTCTGCCACCTTGAGAGAAGGATGCGCTCTATGGAGTTGAGAAAGAAAGTGCGTCTCACTAGCTTCTTTCCTCTACTTCATAGACAGCAAAGGGGCTATGAAAGGCAGCACTGGCTTTTTGTTCTAGGACTTCTTCTTTACAAGCAGCTGCTGGATGTTTGGAAGGGGGTTTGGGATATGCAAAAATGAGAGGCTAAGATGGTAAGAGGGTAAGATGGAAGTCATCTGGCAAAAGCAGAGCTCACAAAAGGGCCAGCTGTGAAAGCTCTTGCTGCCTACAACTTCAACTGCACCCCTCAAAGCAGCAGCACACATGCTGCTCTCGGCACTTTCCTTCTCAGCTCTACGCACCATCCTAAGCCTTGCCTCTCCCACACTCAGGATCCAAAGACAACGGCACCAGGGACTGCTCACACACTAAAGGCACCAGGACAAAAGGCTCACCAGCTTGGCCTTTGCATTCCCGCTGACAGCTCCACAGCTTGAACCCAGAGAACTGCCTGCTGCCAACAGCCTTTCCAATCACTCTGAGCACCTCATGACAAGGAGTGTGGGGAATGAATCTCCAGCAGCCTCCTGCCCCAGGCTGTCCCCCGGGAGCAGCCCTGCTCCAGGCCGTGACTGCCACCTGCACAGCCAAAGGACCCAGAGCCGGTGTTACACACCACGGCTGTGCCTGGCACAGAGACACCAGTGGCCACACAAGTGGCCATGGCACTGTCCACACACAGTCCCTGCTGCTGCTCCCCCAGCCGCTGGCACCAACTCCCAGCCACCCACTCCTAAAGCCACGGGGCCCACTGGGACACTGCGGGGGCTCGTGGAAGCCAGCGGCCATTGTGACACAGCGGGGCTGCACAGAGCCCACGGTGCTTTGTGACCCGTGGCTCCCAGGTGAGCCTTTGTTGTTGGGGAAGATGAAACAGGAAAGCCTTATAAATATGATTGCCTAACAAAAGATTCTGGGAATATGAAAACTGTGAGCGACATCGAAATGAAGGCCATCTTTGAGATATAGAGTCTTAGTTACTGAACAACTGGAAAACAATGGTATAGCCGGCTGAAGGTAATCCCCTCTTGATTGAACAATACCCTCTGCTTGCAGACAGGTCCAAGGGTCAGAGCAGACCCTACTAGCTCAGCAGAAGGGGTCCAAAGAGTAGTTTTTAGAAGTTAAAATGTAACACTCTATGGTAATGTAAGAACTCTTATAGGCTGTATGTAAATGCTATAGGATTTGTACCTTGTATTAGATTGGCTACTGAGAATTAGAATATTCACTACAGAAGATGATTTATTGTATTGTAACAAGCTCCTCGCTCTCTTAACTCCTCTCCTCTTAGTAATGCTCTTCTCCTCTTAGTAACGCTCTTAGTAACTCTCTTAGTAGCTCTCTTAGTAATGCTCTTCTCCTCTTAGTAGCTCTCTTAGTAACTCTCTTGCTCTTCTTCTTCCTCTTAATTCAGCTCTCCTCTTAGTTTGTCTCTCTTGCTCTTTACACTCTTAGCTCTCAGCCTCTTGCTCTAGCTCTCTCGCTCACTCTCTCTCCCTCTCTTACACCTTGGGCCTGCTTGGAGCTGCAGCTGGCAGCTCTAAGCAGTGCCCCTGTACCCACGCCCTCTGCAATAAACTGCATGCTCCAAAGACCTGCTTATAGAGATCTCTCGTCGCCGTCCATCTCCAGCCGGGCCCGACCGAACCCACACCCTCATCACCATCATCGCCATCAATTTCGACAAACTGGCGCCCAAACGTGAGTGAAGGCCTGATTCAGCTTCTTCCACCTGTGAGAGACTTCGCCATGGACGGTAACTAAAAGACCAGTTATAGCCACCTGGAACGTGTCGTGAGCACGGCATACCGTTGCTGCGCAGCGTAAAAGCCGGAGCTCTATAACTCTGCTGAGGCAGCCCTCGAGCACGGGGAGCCGTTACTTCGTAGCAATTACCTGGAGCTCTCGGAGGGAGGAAATTGCCTGGCAGTCCTCGAGCACAGACGGCCACTGCTGCGCAGCGGTTACCTGGAGCTCTTTGAGGAAGTTTGCCGTGGTACCCCTCGAGCACGGACACGCTGCTAAGCAGTGCAGACCGGAGCTCTTAGGAGGGATCCAGCCGCGCGCCCGAGCACAGGCGGGTATTGCTCAGCACCGCCCGCGCTGGAGCTCTGAGTGGAGACACCTGCGAGGTCCCGAGCACGGAAAGCCGTTGCCAAGCGACGCCTGAAACCGGAGCTCTGAGGAGGGACCCGACAGCAGCGTCCTGAGCGCCGTGTGGAGAGCCTGGCCAGCCCCCCACGACGGACTTCTGATTAAGGACCCTGCCCCCTGCGACATCTAGGTGAGTATCATACTGGTCAATAATGGGACAAACTCACTCTGCCCATGACAGACATCTCTATAAACAACTTAAGTACTTACTAAGCTCCGGTCCAAGTCAATTACCTAAACAGGAGCTAAAAAACCTCTTAGAATGGACTCTGATTAATTTCCCAAATGCTGACCGTTCAGCCGTCTTTACAAGAGACTTCTGGGACACAGTTCGGGTTAAACTCTTTAATAATATCTCCCGCCGGGATTGGGCTGCCGCGGAGCTGGTCCCGGCTTGCAGAGCGCTCGTGGAGCTGTTTGCTGCGAAGGCGCCGCCCGCAGCAGCCACCTCGCCGGGTCCCGCTCCTGCTGCGAGCCCGCCCCTTGCCGCCGCGAGCCTGCAACCGGGCACGGCCCCCGCCCCGCCGCCGGACCTCACGGCTCCGGTACCCGCGGTCCAGCTGTCTCGTGCCGCCCCGCCCCACCCCCCCGCGGTCCCTGCACCGGTCACCCCTGCCCCACCGGACTCCACCGCCCCCCCCACCGCCCCCGTCATCTCCACCCCCACGGTCCCGTTAGTCCCTGCTGTCCCGCCTCTCGCGGCTCCGGTAGCCGCGGTCCGACTGACTCGTGCCGCCCCGCCCCCCGCCCCCGCTGTCCTGGCAGCCGTCACCCCTGTCCCACCGGACCCTACGACCCCCTCCACCGCTCCCCCCATCCCCGCCCCCCCCATCCCGTTCCTCCCTGCTGCCCCGGCTCCCGCGGTCCCCGCCCTCGGCTCCAGCGTCTTCGCGGCCCCGTCCCTCGCTCCTCCCACCCCGTCCGCCAGCGCCTTCGCGGCCCCGCCCCCCGCCGATAGCCCCGCGGGGCCAGCGGCTGCTCCCCAGCCACCTACGGGTCCTACCGCTCCCCTAGCCGCGCCTGTTATGGCTGTAGCCACCATCATAGCCGGCCCCCCGCAAAGCCAGGCGGCGACCCTTCTTCCAGCCCCCCAGGTCCCCCTCGCCGCCACCCACACGGCGCCGGTGGTGGTCAACGTCCCGTCCGCGTCCGTGGGACACGGAGCGCCCCAGCCCCGCCAGCCACCTGGTGCCGGCGCTGCAGCGCCTACACAGATGGCTGCTGCCTCTCCCGTGCCTGCCGCTGCTCCAGCCCCGTCTCCTGGCACCGCCGCGCCGGCAGCCACACCAGCCCAGCCTGCAAACTCCCAGCGGCAGCACGCCGCGGTCCAGCCGCCGACTGGCCCACCGTTCGCCATGGCCCCACCGCAACATACTCCCGCCGCCTCCACGCCGGCCCTCCCGCCTCCCGCAGCCCCGGGATCGTCTCCTGCCGACGGGACAGCCCTGCCACCTCCCGCTCTCCCCGACACACAGACAGCGGCCATCACAGTCCGCCACGTTGACCTGATGGCGTAACCCACGCACGCTCACACTTCTCCAACCACAGCACTGCTCACGGAACTAGCTCCGCCACCGCCCCCCACGGCTTTCACCTCGCCTTCAATAGAGCCACCCGCACCCCCTCGCCCGCTGCCGCGGAGCCAGTTCCCCGCGGCTCCCCCGCCTCCTCGCCCGCCACCGCGGAGATCGGCAGTGCCATCGCCGCCCCCGCCGGGGCCCTCCGGCACCGCACAGCTGTATCCCTCGGCTACCGCCGCCCAGCAACATCCCTCCGCGCAGCTCAGCCTCGCCTCACAAGCCGCAAACAGGGGGGGAACGGAGGGCAGTGGTGCAGCTCCAGTGGCAGGGAAGACGGAGAGCCGCTCTGCCCGAGCTGATGCTTTAAATCTAACACCAGGAAACCCTGAAAAGCAGCCAGATTTGTTTGCAATGAGCCCCAGAGTCCCGCCAGCGAGCGGCTGGGATCTTGCAACCCATAAGGAGAAAACGAGTTCTGAGAGTTTGTTAGCGCTACTTTCTGAATCAAAAAATCCTCCAAAGTGCTCAGATTATTCTCAATTAACAGATTGGCATGAAATAAGACTCCAAAGCTGTAAAGATGAAAGTCTATTAGCTAAGCCTGTGATAGCTAGCCAACAGCCTGACAGTCCCAAAACGTGGGTTCCCATCCCCACTCACGAAATTAAAGAACTAAGAAGGGCTGTAAGAGATAGTGGTATTTGCTCACCGTATCTTAAACAACTGCTAAAAAGTACCCTAAAAAGAACACATCAAACCCTAAAACGCATTTTAGATCAACAGAGAGGGGGAGAAGTCCAGGATACACCTCAAAGGAGGTTGAACAAGGCTTTGTATGTTTACAATTTTTTGAATAGCTCTGCAGAAGAGCCTGATCCCCCCATTTATAGACATTTTTTGAACAACAAAAAAGCAAAACTGAAAGAGCGCCCCCCAGTTTTGATTAAAAATCTAGACTCAGGAAAAATAGAAGGACCATACAATCTTATAATGTGGGGGAAGGGGTTTGCATGTGTTTCCACAGGTGAAGGAATCAAGTGGGTTCCAGCAAAAAACGTGAAGCCATACCTCGCATCAAAGCCTGCTGATGCCACCACACCAGCCAGTGACTCTGCAAGTGGAAGCCAGGAAGCAAGCACCCAGACCTGAACTGCGCAGAATCACCAGAAGAAAGTGATCTGCCAAAAACAGCTCAAGAAAAGAATGGAGTTTTCTCATTTGCGCGCGTGCATGTTGCTTTTATTCTTTTGTTTTAGTTTTTGTAGTGAAGCTTTACCTGTGAATCAACCAAAGACAAATGTCTGGGTTGCTTTAGCCAAATCCGCAGGCTCCGATACCATCTGTCTATCTGACACAAGCCCTGACAAACCTTTTTCAACCTGTTTAGTTGGAGTACCTCTTCCAGAAGGTTTTGATAATATTACTCTTGATAAGTATTGGCCATATGACGATCATCATGTATCTCCAACTCCCAGCCATAGACACCAAACTTATATTGATAATTCTAAAATTGATAAATCTGACCTTCAAGAGCTAGAAATCCTAGGTTCGTTAACTATGGATACCTGCTATTTCTTTCACTTTCAAGGAGAAAACGGTCCCCATTTAAATGTTACCCCATATCACCCAGCTTATAGCAATGTAACTTCTTGGTGTAGTCAAGTTAAGCTTCTTATATATGACGAACCTCATGCAGATCGTTTTAGCAAACTTCCTATTCGATTCCCCAGAGGAATTTGGCTCATCTGTGGAGACAGGGCCTGGCAAGGTATACCTTCAAAAATAGATGGTGGCCCTTGTGCTCTGGGACAACTTACAATTATTGCTCCCAGTGTCAAAGAGGTAATCAAAAAGAAAAGCAGAAAGATCAGATCTTCCTGGGGACATCAGTACGATAGTGACTGTGATAGTGACTTCCACCCTTGGAACTCTGGAAAATCAATTGTTGCAAGCATTTTTCTACCTCAGTTAAGCTCCTCAATTGCTTTAAAACAGTTAAACAAGTTGGGATGTTGGCTCAGCAAGGAGGTAAATGCCACCTCTACTATGATCAGTGATCTGTTAACCGATGAAGAGGCAGTCAGACATGCCACTTTACAAAATAGAGCTGCCGTTGATTATCTTTTATTAGCACATGGGCACGGCTGTGAAGATTTTGAAGGATTATGCTGTATGAACTTATCCGATCATTCTGTTTCCATTCACAAACAGCTACAAAACCTAAAGGATCTAGCTAACCAAATTAGAACAGATGACCCGTCTTGGCTGGACAGTTTGTTTGATGATTGGAGCTTTGCACCTTGGCTAAGGGAACTCTGTAAAATAGGCTTGATTATTCTAGTAGTAATAATTATAGTTTTAGTAGCAGTACCTTGTATGCTTCAGTGTGTGCAAAAAATAACGAGTAGGACTGTATCTAATATCTTAGTTGTTCATCAGAACGGGGGAGATGTTGGGGAAGATGAAACAGGAAAGCCTTATAAATATGATTGCCTAACAAAAGATTCTGGGAATATGAAAACTGTGAGCGACATCGAAATGAAGGCCATCTTTGAGATATAGAGTCTTAGTTACTGAACAACTGGAAAACAATGGTATAGCCGGCTGAAGGTAATCCCCTCTTGATTGAACAATACCCTCTGCTTGCAGACAGGTCCAAGGGTCAGAGCAGACCCTACTAGCTCAGCAGAAGGGGTCCAAAGAGTAGTTTTTAGAAGTTAAAATGTAACACTCTATGGTAATGTAAGAACTCTTATAGGCTGTATGTAAATGCTATAGGATTTGTACCTTGTATTAGATTGGCTACTGAGAATTAGAATATTCACTACAGAAGATGATTTATTGTATTGTAACAAGCTCCTCGCTCTCTTAACTCCTCTCCTCTTAGTAATGCTCTTCTCCTCTTAGTAACGCTCTTAGTAACTCTCTTAGTAGCTCTCTTAGTAATGCTCTTCTCCTCTTAGTAGCTCTCTTAGTAACTCTCTTGCTCTTCTTCTTCCTCTTAATTCAGCTCTCCTCTTAGTTTGTCTCTCTTGCTCTTTACACTCTTAGCTCTCAGCCTCTTGCTCTAGCTCTCTCGCTCACTCTCTCTCCCTCTCTTACACCTTGGGCCTGCTTGGAGCTGCAGCTGGCAGCTCTAAGCAGTGCCCCTGTACCCACGCCCTCTGCAATAAACTGCATGCTCCAAAGACCTGCTTATAGAGATCTCTCGTCGCCGTCCATCTCCAGCCGGGCCCGACCGAACCCACACCCTCATCACCATCATCGCCATCAATTTCGACATTTGTGATGCTGGGGAACTACAAGGAAGCCTGGCTCCTCTGTGACACCACCACAGAAGCTCAGGGGAGCCCTGGAGACCGTGCTGATGCTATGGAACCTGATGCAACCCTGCCTCCTCTGTGACACCACAGAAGCTCTTGGAGCCCTGGAGACCGTGGTGATGCTATGGAACCTGATGCAACCCTGCCTCCTCTGTGACACCACAGAACCTCTGGGAGCCCTGGAGACCGTGCTGATGCTATGGAACCTGATGCAACCCTGCCTCCACTGTGACACCACAGAAGCTCAGGGAGCCCTGGAGACTGTGGTGATGCTATGGAACCTGATGCAACCCTGCCTCCACTGTGACACCACAGAACCTCTGGGAGCCCTGGAGACCGTGCTGATGCTATGGAACCTGATGCAACCCTGCCTCCACTGTGACACCACAGAAGCTCGGGGAGCTCTGCAGACCGTGGGGATGCTGGCGAAGCTGACGGAACCCTGGGCACCACAGTGACGCTATGGAACCTGGTGGAACCGAGGGGCCACAGTGACACTGTGGGGCCTTTTGGAAGCAACAGGACCCTGGTGGGAAGCCACGGGATGATTAATCCTGCACGAACCTGCTCCAGGTGGGCTCCTCTCTCCCGGCTTCCACAGGTGCTGCTAGGATCCCACTCCGGCACTGGCTTGGCACGGGCTCACGGCTTCCTTTGGCAATGGCTCTGCTCCAGGATGGCATGCTGCAGAGAATGCAGGTAGATTTTGTGCTCACTCCTGGCATGCAGCTGGACAATAAAGCCTGATCCAGCCCCCCCTCAGCATATGTCCGGCTCTGGCATTGGGGCGGGGCAACTTTGGGAGCAGCCCCAGCCCTGCTCCTGCTCCCGGCTGGGCACCCAGCTGCTGGGACACAGGTGTGTCCTGATGCCACCGTCTACTCCTTTGAGAAGGGGAGGACAGAGTGCATCAGGGAGTTTGGTGTGGCTTACATGCGGCAAGGAGAAGGTGCAGCCCCAAACTGGCTTTCACTTCTAGAACCTTTTGCTATTGCGGGAGCAGCTGCTGGAGCTTTTCAACCGAGCTGCAAGAGTGAAAAGTGTGATGGCATGTCTATCTGAGAAGGAAGGTTCGGTGCCGCAGCCTGTTGTGCACAATTTATATGCTGATAAGAGAAGGGGGTGCTTTTGCAACGTTTTCCTTCCTGACACTTCTGTCTCTGTGAGCTTTAGCTGCTTGGACTCAGGGATACCGAAGGTATGTGAAAGTGACTGGGATGCGAGAATCATGTTGCACAGGGAACAGGGAAGGTCAGCAAATGTTTCCTGTCCTGGCACATCTCTCAGTCTGAACTGCAGCTGCAGATGCTTCACTTCCGCCAAGGACTCTGCCACCTTGAGAGAAGGATGCGCTCTATGGAGTTGAGAAAGAAAGTGCGTCTCACTAGCTTCTTTCCTCTACTTCATAGACAGCAAAGGGGCTATGAAAGGCAGCACTGGCTTTTTGTTCTAGGACTTCTTCTTTACAAGCAGCTGCTGGATGTTTGGAAGGGGGTTTGGGATATGCAAAAATGAGAGGCTAAGATGGTAAGAGGGTAAGATGGAAGTCATCTGGCAAAAGCAGAGCTCACAAAAGGGCCAGCTGAGAAAGCTCTTGCTGCCTACAACTTCAACTGCACCCCTCAAAGCAGCAGCACACACGCTGCTCTCGGCACTTTCCTTCTCAGCTCTACGCACCATCCTAAGCCTTGCCTCTCCCACACTCAGGATCCAAAGACAACGGCACCAGGGACTGCTCACACACTAAAGGCACCAGGACAAAAGGCTCACCAGCTTGGCCTTTGCATTCCCGCTGACAGCTCCACAGCTTGAACCCAGAGAACTGCCTGCTGCCAACAGCCTTTCCAATCACTCTGAGCACCTCATGACAAGGAGTGTGGGGAATGAATCTCCAGCAGCCTCCTGCCCCAGGCTGTCCCCCGGGAGCAGCCCTGCTCCAGGCCGTGACTGCCACCTGCACAGCCAAAGGACCCAGAGCCGGTGTTACACACCACGGCTGTGCCTGGCACAGAGACACCAGTGGCCACACAAGTGGCCATGGCACTGTCCACACACAGTCCCTGCTGCTGCTCCCCCAGCCGCTGGCACCAACTCCCAGCCACCCACTCCTAAAGCCACGGGGCCCACTGGGACACTGCGGGGGCTCGTGGAAGCCAGCGGCCATTGTGACACAGCGGGGCTGCACAGAGCCCACGGTGCTTTGTGACCCGTGGCTCCCAGGAGAGCCTTTGTGATGCTGGGGAACTACAAGGAAGCCTGGCTCCTCTGTGACACCACCACAGAAGCTCAGGGGAGCCCTGGAGACCGTGCTGATGCTATTGAACCTGATGCAACCCTGCCTCCTCTGTGACACCACAGAAGCTCTTGGAGCCCTGGAGACCGTGGTGATGCTATGGAACCTGATGCAACCCTGCCTCCTCTGTGACACCACAGAACCTCTGGGAGCCCTGGAGACCGTGCTGATGCTATGGAACCTGATGCAACCCTGCCTCCACTGTGACACCACAGAAGCTCAGGGAGCCCTGGAGACTGTGGTGATGCTATGGAACCTGATGCAACCCTGCCTCCACTGTGACACCACAGAAGCTCAGGGAGCCCTGGAGACTGTGCTGATGCTATGGAACCTGATGCAACCCTGCCTCCACTGTGACACCACAGAACCTCTGGGAGCCCTGGAGACCGTGCTGATGCTATGGAACCTGATGCAACCCTGCCTCCACTGTGACACCACAGAAGCTCGGGGAGCTCTGCAGACCGTGGGGATGCTGGCGAAGCTGACGGAACCCTGGGCACCACAGTGACGCTATGGAACCTGGTGGAACCGAGGGGCCACAGTGACACTGTGGGGCCTTTTGGAAGCAACAGGACCCTGGTGGGAAGCCACGGGATGATTAATCCTGCACGAACCTGCTCCAGGTGGGCTCCTCTCTCCCGGCTTCCACAGGTGCTGCTAGGATCCCACTCCGGCACTGGCTTGGCACGGGCTCACGGCTTCCTTTGGCAATGGCTCTGCTCCAGGATGGCATGCTGCAGAGAATGCAGGTAGATTTTGTGCTCACTCCTGGCATGCAGCTGGACAATAAAGCCTGATCCAGCCCCCCCTCAGCATATGTCCGGCTCTGGCATTGGGGCGGGGCAACTTTGGGAGCAGCCCCAGCCCTGCTCCTGCTCCCGGCTGGGCACCCAGCTGCTGGGACACAGGTGTGTCCTGATGCCACCGTCTACTCCTTTGAGAAGGGGAGGACAGAGTGCATCAGGGAGTTTGGTGTGGCTTACATGCGGCAAGGAGAAGGTGCAGCCCCAAACTGGCTTTCACTTCTAGAACCTTTTGCTATTGCGGGAGCAGCTGCTGGAGCTTTTCAACCGAGCTGCAAGAGTGAAAAGTGTGATGGCATGTCTATCTGAGAAGGAAGGTTCGGTGCCGCAGCCTGTTGTGCACAATTTATATGCTGATAAGAGAAGGGGGTGCTTTTGCAACGTTTTCCTTCCTGACACTTCTGTCTCTGTGAGCTTTAGCTGCTTGGACTCAGGGATACCGAAGGTATGTGAAAGTGACTGGGATGCGAGAATCATGTTGCACAGGGAACAGGGAAGGTCAGCAAATGTTTCCTGTCCTGGCACATCTCTCAGTCTGAACTGCAGCTGCAGATGCTTCACTTCCGCCAAGGACTCTGCCACCTTGAGAGAAGGATGCGCTCTATGGAGTTGAGAAAGAAAGTGCGTCTCACTAGCTTCTTTCCTCTACTTCATAGACAGCAAAGGGGCTATGAAAGGCAGCACTGGCTTTTTGTTCTAGGACTTCTTCTTTACAAGCAGCTGCTGGATGTTTGGAAGGGGGTTTGGGATATGCAAAAATGAGAGGCTAAGATGGTAAGAGGGTAAGATGGAAGTCATCTGGCAAAAGCAGAGCTCACAAAAGGGCCAGCTGAGAAAGCTCTTGCTGCCTACAACTTCAACTGCACCCCTCAAAGCAGCAGCACACACGCTGCTCTCGGCACTTTCCTTCTCAGCTCTACGCACCATCCTAAGCCTTGCCTCTCCCACACTCAGGATCCAAAGACAACGGCACCAGGGACTGCTCACACACTAAAGGCACCAGGACAAAAGGCTCACCAGCTTGGCCTTTGCATTCCCGCTGACAGCTCCACAGCTTGAACCCAGAGAACTGCCTGCTGCCAACAGCCTTTCCAATCACTCTGAGCACCTCATGACAAGGAGTGTGGGGAATGAATCTCCAGCAGCCTCCTGCCCCAGGCTGTCCCCCGGGAGCAGCCCTGCTCCAGGCCGTGACTGCCACCTGCACAGCCAAAGGACCCAGAGCCGGTGTTACACACCACGGCTGTGCCTGACACAGAGACACCAGTGGCCACACAAGTGGCCATGGCACTGTCCACACACAGTCCCTGCTGCTGCTCCCCCAGCCGCTGGCACCAACTCCCAGCCACCCACTCCTAAAGCCACGGGGCCCACTGGGACACTGCGGGGGCTCGTGGAAGCCAGCGGCCATTGTGACACAGCGGGGCTGCACAGAGCCCACGGTGCTTTGTGACCCGTGGCTCCCAGGAGAGCCTTTGTGATGCTGGGGAACTACAAGGAAGCCTGCCTCCTCTGTGACACCACCACAGAAGCTCAGGGGAGCCCTGGAGACCGTGCTGATGCTATTGAACCTGATGCAACCCTGCCTCCTCTGTGACACCACAGAAGCTCTTGGAGCCCTGGAGACCGTGGTGATGCTATGGAACCTGAGGCAACCCTGCCTCCTCTGTGACACCACAGAACCTCTGGGAGCCCTGGAGACCGTGCTGATGCTATGGAACCTGATGCAACCCTGCCTCCACTGTGACACCACAGAAGCTCAGGGAGCCCTGGAGACTGTGGTGATGCTATGGAACCTGATGCAACCCTGCCTCCACTGTGACACCACAGAACCTCTGGGAGCCCTGGAGACCGTGCTGATGCTATGGAACCTGATGCAACCCTGCCTCCACTGTGACACCACAGAAGCTCGGGGAGCTCTGCAGACCGTGGGGATGCTGGCGAAGCTGACGGAACCCTGGGCACCACAGTGACGCTATGGAACCTGGTGGAACCGAGGGGCCACAGTGACACTGTGGGGCCTTTTGGAAGCAACAGGACCCTGGTGGGAAGCCACGGGATGATTAATCCTGCACGAACCTGCTCCAGGTGGGCTCCTCTCTCCCGGCTTCCACAGGTGCTGCTAGGATCCCACTCCGGCACTGGCTTGGCACGGGCTCACGGCTTCCTTTGGCAATGGCTCTGCTCCAGGATGGCATGCTGCAGAGAATGCAGGTAGATTTTGTGCTCACTCCTGGCATGCAGCTGGACAATAAAGCCTGATCCAGCCCCCCTTCAGCATATGTCCGGCTCTGGCATTGGGGCGGGGCAACTTTGGGAGCAGCCCCAGCCCTGCTCCTGCTCCCGGCTGGGCACCCAGCTGCTGGGACACAGGTGTGTCCTGATGCCACCGTCTACTCCTTTGAGAAGGGGAGGACAGAGTGCATCAGGGAGTTTGGTGTGGCTTACATGCGGCAAGGAGAAGGTGCAGCCCCAAACTGGCTTTCACTTCTAGAACCTTTTGCTATTGCGGGAGCAGCTGCTGGAGCTTTTCAACCGAGCTGCAAGAGTGAAAAGTGTGATGGCATGTCTATCTGAGAAGGAAGGTTCGGTGCCGCAGCCTGTTGTGCACAATTTATATGCTGATAAGAGAAGGGGGTGCTTTTGGAACGTTTTCCTTCCTGACACTTCTGTCTCTGTGAGCTTTAGCTGCTTGGACTCAGGGATACCGAAGGTATGTGAAAGTGACTGGGATGCGAGAATCATGTTGCACAGGGAACAGGGAAGGTCAGCAAATGTTTCCTGTCCTGGCACATCTCTCAGTCTGAACTGCAGCTGCAGATGCTTCACTTCCGCCAAGGACTCTGCCACCTTGAGAGAAGGATGCGCTCTATGGAGTTGAGAAAGAAAGTGCGTCTCACTAGCTTCTTTCCTCTACTTCATAGACAGCAAAGGGGCTATGAAAGGCAGCACTGGCTTTTTGTTCTAGGACTTCTTCTTTACAAGCAGCTGCTGGATGTTTGGAAGGGGGTTTGGGATATGCAAAAATGAGAGGCTAAGATGGTAAGAGGGTAAGATGGAAGTCATCTGGCAAAAGCAGAGCTCACAAAAGGGCCAGCTGAGAAAGCTCTTGCTGCCTACAACTTCAACTGCACCCCTCAAAGCAGCAGCACACACGCTGCTCTCGGCACTTTCCTTCTCAGCTCTACGCACCATCCTAAGCCTTGCCTCTCCCACACTCAGGATCCAAAGACAACGGCACCAGGGACTGCTCACACACTAAAGGCACCAGGACAAAAGGCTCACCAGCTTGGCCTTTGCATTCCCGCTGACAGCTCCACAGCTTGAACCCAGAGAACTGCCTGCTGCCAACAGCCTTTCCAATCACTCTGAGCACCTCATGACAAGGAGTGTGGGGAATGAATCTCCAGCAGCCTCCTGCCCCAGGCTGTCCCCCGGGAGCAGCCCTGCTCCAGGCCGTGACTGCCACCTGCACAGCCAAAGGACCCAGAGCCGGTGTTACACACCACGGCTGTGCCTGGCACAGAGACACCAGTGGCCACACAAGTGGCCATGGCACTGTCCACACACAGTCCCTGCTGCTGCTCCCCCAGCCGCTGGCACCAACTCCCAGCCACCCACTCCTAAAGCCACGGGGCCCACTGGGACACTGCGGGGGCTCGTGGAAGCCAGCGGCCATTGTGACACAGCGGGGCTGCACAGAGCCCACGGTGCTTTGTGACCCGTGGCTCCCAGGAGAGCCTTTGTGATGCTGGGGAACTACAAGGAAGCCTGGCTCCTCTGTGACACCACCACAGAAGCTCAGGGGAGCCCTGGAGACCGTGCTGATGCTATTGAACCTGATGCAACCCTGCCTCCTCTGTGACACCACAGAAGCTCTTGGAGCCCTGGAGACCGTGCTGATGCTATGGAACCTGATGCAACCCTGCCTCCTCTGTGACACCACAGAACCTCTGGGAGCCCTGGAGACCGTGCTGATGCTATGGAACCTGATGCAACCCTGCCTCCACTGTGACACCACAGAAGCTCAGGGAGCCCTGGAGACTGTGGTGATGCTATGGAACCTGATGCAACCCTGCCTCCACTGTGACACCACAGAACCTCTGGGAGCCCTGGAGACCGTGCTGATGCTATGGAACCTGATGCAACCCTGCCTCCACTGTGACACCACAGAAGCTCAGGGAGCTCTGCAGACCGTGGGGATGCTGGCGAAGCTGACGGAACCCTGGGCACCACAGTGACGCTATGGAACCTGGTGGAACCGAGGGGCCACAGTGACACTGTGGGGCCTTTTGGAAGCAACAGGACCCTGGTGGGAAGCCACGGGATGATTAATCCTGCACGAACCTGCTCCAGGTGGGCTCCTCTCTCCCGGCTTCCACAGGTGCTGCTAGGATCCCACTCCGGCACTGGCTTGGCACGGGCTCACGGCTTCCTTTGGCAATGGCTCTGCTCCAGGATGGCATGCTGCAGAGAATGCAGGTAGATTTTGTGCTCACTCCTGGCATGCAGCTGGACAATAAAGCCTGATCCAGCCCCCCCTCAGCATATGTCCGGCTCTGGCATTGGGGCGGGGCAACTTTGGGAGCAGCCCCAGCCCTGCTCCTGCTCCCGGCTGGGCACCCAGCTGCTGGGACACAGGTGTGTCCTGATGCCACCGTCTACTCCTTTGAGAAGGGGAGGACAGAGTGCATCAGGGAGTTTGGTGTGGCTTACATGCGGCAAGGAGAAGGTGCAGCCCCAAACTGGCTTTCACTTCTAGAACCTTTTGCTATTGCGGGAGCAGCTGCTGGAGCTTTTCAACCGAGCTGCAAGAGTGAAAAGTGTGATGGCATGTCTATCTGAGAAGGAAGGTTCGGTGCCGCAGCCTGTTGTGCACAATTTATATGCTGATAAGAGAAGGGGGTGCTTTTGGAACGTTTTCCTTCCTGACACTTCTGTCTCTGTGAGCTTTAGCTGCTTGGACTCAGGGATACCGAAGGTATGTGAAAGTGACTGGGATGCGAGAATCATGTTGCACAGGGAACAGGGAAGGTCAGCAAATGTTTCCTGTCCTGGCACATCTCTCAGTCTGAACTGCAGCTGCAGATGCTTCACTTCCGCCAAGGACTCTGCCACCTTGAGAGAAGGATGCGCTCTATGGAGTTGAGAAAGAAAGTGCGTCTCACTAGCTTCTTTCCTCTACTTCATAGACAGCAAAGGGGCTATGAAAGGCAGCACTGGCTTTTTGTTCTAGGACTTCTTCTTTACAAGCAGCTGCTGGATGTTTGGAAGGGGGTTTGGGATATGCAAAAATGAGAGGCTAAGATGGTAAGAGGGTAAGATGGAAGTCATCTGGCAAAAGCAGAGCTCACAAAAGGGCCAGCTGAGAAAGCTCTTGCTGCCTACAACTTCAACTGCACCCCTCAAAGCAGCAGCACACACGCTGCTCTCGGCACTTTCCTTCTCAGCTCTACGCACCATCCTAAGCCTTGCCTCTCCCACACTCAGGATCCAAAGACAACGGCACCAGGGACTGCTCACACACTAAAGGCACCAGGACAAAAGGCTCACCAGCTTGGCCTTTGCATTCCCGCTGACAGCTCCACAGCTTGAACCCAGAGAACTGCCTGCTGCCAACAGCCTTTCCAATCACTCTGAGCACCTCATGACAAGGAGTGTGGGGAATGAATCTCCAGCAGCCTCCTGCCCCAGGCTGTCCCCCGGGAGCAGCCCTGCTCCAGGCCGTGACTGCCACCTGCACAGCCAAAGGACCCAGAGCCGGTGTTACACACCACGGCTGTGCCTGACACAGAGACACCAGTGGCCACACAAGTGGCCATGGCACTGTCCACACACAGTCCCTGCTGCTGCTCCCCCAGCCGCTGGCACCAACTCCCAGCCACCCACTCCTAAAGCCACGGGGCCCACTGGGACACTGCGGGGGCTCGTGGAAGCCAGCGGCCATTGTGACACAGCGGGGCTGCACAGAGCCCACGGTGCTTTGTGACCCGTGGCTCCCAGGAGAGCCTTTGTGATGCTGGGGAACTACAAGGAAGCCTGGCTCCTCTGTGACACCACCACAGAAGCTCAGGGGAGCCCTGGAGACCGTGCTGATGCTATTGAACCTGATGCAACCCTGCCTCCTCTGTGACACCACAGAAGCTCTTGGAGCCCTGGAGACCGTGGTGATGCTATGGAACCTGATGCAACCCTGCCTCCTCTGTGACACCACAGAACCTCTGGGAGCCCTGGAGACCGTGCTGATGCTATGGAACCTGATGCAACCCTGCCTCCACTGTGACACCACAGAAGCTCAGGGAGCCCTGGAGACTGTGGTGATGCTATGGAACCTGATGCAACCCTGCCTCCACTGTGACACCACAGAACCTCTGGGAGCCCTGGAGACCGTGCTGATGCTATGGAACCTGATGCAACCCTGCCTCCACTGTGACACCACAGAAGCTCGGGGAGCTCTGCAGACCGTGGGGATGCTGGCGAAGCTGACGGAACCCTGGGCACCACAGTGACGCTATGGAACCTGGTGGAACCGAGGGGCCACAGTGACACTGTGGGGCCTTTTGGAAGCAACAGGACCCTGGTGGGAAGCCACGGGATGATTAATCCTGCACGAACCTGCTCCAGGTGGGCTCCTCTCTCCCGGCTTCCACAGGTGCTGCTAGGATCCCACTCCGGCACTGGCTTGGCACGGGCTCACGGCTTCCTTTGGCAATGGCTCTGCTCCAGGATGGCATGCTGCAGAGAATGCAGGTAGATTTTGTGCTCACTCCTGGCATGCAGCTGGACAATAAAGCCTGATCCAGCCCCCCCTCAGCATATGTCCGGCTCTGGCATTGGGGCGGGGCAACTTTGGGAGCAGCCCCAGCCCTGCTCCTGCTCCCGGCTGGGCACCCAGCTGCTGGGACACAGGTGTGTCCTGATGCCACCGTCTACTCCTTTGAGAAGGGGAGGACAGAGTGCATCAGGGAGTTTGGTGTGGCTTACATGCGGCAAGGAGAAGGTGCAGCCCCAAACTGGCTTTCACTTCTAGAACCTTTTGCTATTGCGGGAGCAGCTGCTGGAGCTTTTCAACCGAGCTGCAAGAGTGAAAAGTGTGATGGCATGTCTATCTGAGAAGGAAGGTTCGGTGCCGCAGCCTGTTGTGCACAATTTATATGCTGATAAGAGAAGGGGGTGCTTTTGGAACGTTTTCCTTCCTGACACTTCTGTCTCTGTGAGCTTTAGCTGCTTGGACTCAGGGATACCGAAGGTATGTGAAAGTGACTGGGATGCGAGAATCATGTTGCACAGGGAACAGGGAAGGTCAGCAAATGTTTCCTGTCCTGGCACATCTCTCAGTCTGAACTGCAGCTGCAGATGCTTCACTTCCGCCAAGGACTCTGCCACCTTGAGAGAAGGATGCGCTCTATGGAGTTGAGAAAGAAAGTGCGTCTCACTAGCTTCTTTCCTCTACTTCATAGACAGCAAAGGGGCTATGAAAGGCAGCACTGGCTTTTTGTTCTAGGACTTCTTCTTTACAAGCAGCTGCTGGATGTTTGGAAGGGGGTTTGGGATATGCAAAAATGAGAGGCTAAGATGGTAAGAGGGTAAGATGGAAGTCATCTGGCAAAAGCAGAGCTCACAAAAGGGCCAGCTGAGAAAGCTCTTGCTGCCTACAACTTCAACTGCACCCCTCAAAGCAGCAGCACACACGCTGCTCTCGGCACTTTCCTTCTCAGCTCTACGCACCATCCTAAGCCTTGCCTCTCCCACACTCAGGATCCAAAGACAACGGCACCAGGGACTGCTCACACACTAAAGGCACCAGGACAAAAGGCTCACCAGCTTGGCCTTTGCATTCCCGCTGACAGCTCCACAGCTTGAACCCAGAGAACTGCCTGCTGCCAACAGCCTTTCCAATCACTCTGAGCACCTCATGACAAGGAGTGTGGGGAATGAATCTCCAGCAGCCTCCTGCCCCAGGCTGTCCCCCGGGAGCAGCCCTGCTCCAGGCCGTGACTGCCACCTGCACAGCCAAAGGACCCAGAGCCGGTGTTACACACCACGGCTGTGCCTGGCACAGAGACACCAGTGGCCACACAAGTGGCCATGGCACTGTCCACACACAGTCCCTGCTGCTGCTCCCCCAGCCGCTGGCACCAACTCCCAGCCACCCACTCCTAAAGCCACGGGGCCCACTGGGACACTGCGGGGGCTCGTGGAAGCCAGCGGCCATTGTGACACAGCGGGGCTGCACAGAGCCCACGGTGCTTTGTGACCCGTGGCTCCCAGGAGAGCCTTTGTGATGCTGGGGAACTACAAGGAAGCCTGGCTCCTCTGTGACACCACCACAGAAGCTCAGGGGAGCCCTGGAGACCGTGCTGATGCTATTGAACCTGATGCAACCCTGCCTCCTCTGTGACACCACAGAAGCTCTTGGAGCCCTGGAGACCGTGGTGATGCTATGGAACCTGATGCAACCCTGCCTCCTCTGTGACACCACAGAACCTCTGGGAGCCCTGGAGACCGTGCTGATGCTATGGAACCTGATGCAACCCTGCCTCCACTGTGACACCACAGAAGCTCAGGGAGCCCTGGAGACTGTGGTGATGCTATGGAACCTGATGCAACCCTGCCTCCACTGTGACACCACAGAACCTCTGGGAGCCCTGGAGACCGTGCTGATGCTATGGAACCTGATGCAACCCTGCCTCCACTGTGACACCACAGAAGCTCGGGGAGCTCTGCAGACCGTGGGGATGCTGGCGAAGCTGACGGAACCCTGGGCACCACAGTGACGCTATGGAACCTGGTGGAACCGAGGGGCCACAGTGACACTGTGGGGCCTTTTGGAAGCAACAGGACCCTGGTGGGAAGCCACGGGATGATTAATCCTGCACGAACCTGCTCCAGGTGGGCTCCTCTCTCCCGGCTTCCACAGGTGCTGCTAGGATCCCACTCCGGCACTGGCTTGGCACGGGCTCACGGCTTCCTTTGGCAATGGCTCTGCTCCAGGATGGCATGCTGCAGAGAATGCAGGTAGATTTTGTGCTCACTCCTGGCATGCAGCTGGACAATAAAGCCTGATCCAGCCCCCCTTCAGCATATGTCCGGCTCTGGCATTGGGGCGGGGCAACTTTGGGAGCAGCCCCAGCCCTGCTCCTGCTCCCGGCTGGGCACCCAGCTGCTGGGACACAGGTGTGTCCTGATGCCACCGTCTACTCCTTTGAGAAGGGGAGGACAGAGTGCATCAGGGAGTTTGGTGTGGCTTACATGCGGCAAGGAGAAGGTGCAGCCCCAAACTGGCTTTCACTTCTAGAACCTTTTGCTATTGCGGGAGCAGCTGCTGGAGCTTTTCAACCGAGCTGCAAGAGTGAAAAGTGTGATGGCATGTCTATCTGAGAAGGAAGGTTCGGTGCCGCAGCCTGTTGTGCACAATTTATATGCTGATAAGAGAAGGGGGTGCTTTTGGAACGTTTTCCTTCCTGACACTTCTGTCTCTGTGAGCTTTAGCTGCTTGGACTCAGGGATACCGAAGGTATGTGAAAGTGACTGGGATGCGAGAATCATGTTGCACAGGGAACAGGGAAGGTCAGCAAATGTTTCCTGTCCTGGCACATCTCTCAGTCTGAACTGCAGCTGCAGATGCTTCACTTCCGCCAAGGACTCTGCCACCTTGAGAGAAGGATGCGCTCTATGGAGTTGAGAAAGAAAGTGCGTCTCACTAGCTTCTTTCCTCTACTTCATAGACAGCAAAGGGGCTATGAAAGGCAGCACTGGCTTTTTGTTCTAGGACTTCTTCTTTACAAGCAGCTGCTGGATGTTTGGAAGGGGGTTTGGGATATGCAAAAATGAGAGGCTAAGATGGTAAGAGGGTAAGATGGAAGTCATCTGGCAAAAGCAGAGCTCACAAAAGGGCCAGCTGAGAAAGCTCTTGCTGCCTACAACTTCAACTGCACCCCTCAAAGCAGCAGCACACACGCTGCTCTCGGCACTTTCCTTCTCAGCTCTACGCACCATCCTAAGCCTTGCCTCTCCCACACTCAGGATCCAAAGACAACGGCACCAGGGACTGCTCACACACTAAAGGCACCAGGACAAAAGGCTCACCAGCTTGGCCTTTGCATTCCCGCTGACAGCTCCACAGCTTGAACCCAGAGAACTGCCTGCTGCCAACAGCCTTTCCAATCACTCTGAGCACCTCATGACAAGGAGTGTGGGGAATGAATCTCCAGCAGCCTCCTGCCCCAGGCTGTCCCCCGGGAGCAGCCCTGCTCCAGGCCGTGACTGCCACCTGCACAGCCAAAGGACCCAGAGCCGGTGTTACACACCACGGCTGTGCCTGGCACAGAGACACCAGTGGCCACACAAGTGGCCATGGCACTGTCCACACACAGTCCCTGCTGCTGCTCCCCCACCCGCTGGCACCAACTCCCAGCCACCCACTCCTAAAGCCACGGGGCCCACTGGGACACTGCGGGGGCTCGTGGAAGCCAGCGGCCATTGTGACACAGCGGGGCTGCACAGAGCCCACGGTGCTTTGTGACCCGTGGCTCCCAGGAGAGCCTTTGTGATGCTGGGGAACTACAAGGAAGCCTGGCTCCTCTGTGACACCACCACAGAAGCTCAGGGGAGCCCTGGAGACTGTGCTGATGCTATTGAACCTGATGCAACCCTGCCTCCTCTGTGACACCACAGAAGCTCTTGGAGCCCTGGAGACCGTGGTGATGCTATGGAACCTGATGCAACCCTGCCTCCTCTGTGACACCACAGAACCTCTGGGAGCTCTGCAGACCGTGCTGATGCTATGGAACCTGATGCAACCCTGCCTCCTCTGTGACACCACAGAACCTCTGGGAGCCCTGGAGACCGTGCTGATGCTATGGAACCTGATGCAACCCTGCCTCCACTGTGACACCACAGAAGCTCAGGGAGCCCTGGAGACTGTGGTGATGCTATGGAACCTGATGCAACCCTGCCTCCACTGTGACACCACAGAACCTGTGGGAGCCCTGGAGACCGTGCTGATGCTATGGAACCTGATGCAACCCTGCCTCCACTGTGACACCACAGAAGCTCGGGGAGCTCTGCAGACCGTGGGGATGCTGGCGAAGCTGACGGAACCCTGGGCACCACAGTGACGCTATGGAACCTGGTGGAACCGAGGGGCCACAGTGACACTGTGGGGCCTTTTGGAAGCAACAGGACCCTGGTGGGAAGCCACGGGATGATTAATCCTGCACGAACCTGCTCCAGGTGGGCTCCTCTCTCCCGGCTTCCACAGGTGCTGCTAGGATCCCACTCCGGCACTGGCTTGGCACGGGCTCACGGCTTCCTTTGGCAATGGCTCTGCTCCAGGATGGCATGCTGCAGAGAATGCAGGTAGATTTTGTGCTCACTCCTGGCATGCAGCTGGACAATAAAGCCTGATCCAGCCCCCCCTCAGCATATGTCCGGCTCTGGCATTGGGGCGGGGCAACTTTGGGAGCAGCCCCAGCCCTGCTCCTGCTCCCGGCTGGGCACCCAGCTGCTGGGACACAGGTGTGTCCTGATGCCACCGTCTACTCCTTTGAGAAGGGGAGGACAGAGTGCATCAGGGAGTTTGGTGTGGCTTACATGCGGCAAGGAGAAGGTGCAGCCCCAAACTGGCTTTCACTTCTAGAACCTTTTGCTATTGCGGGAGCAGCTGCTGGAGCTTTTCAACCGAGCTGCAAGAGTGAAAAGTGTGATGGCATGTCTATCTGAGAAGGAAGGTTCGGTGCCGCAGCCTGTTGTGCACAATTTATATGCTGATAAGAGAAGGGGGTGCTTTTGGAACGTTTTCCTTCCTGACACTTCTGTCTCTGTGAGCTTTAGCTGCTTGGACTCAGGGATACCGAAGGTATGTGAAAGTGACTGGGATGCGAGAATCATGTTGCACAGGGAACAGGGAAGGTCAGCAAATGTTTCCTGTCCTGGCACATCTCTCAGTCTGAACTGCAGCTGCAGATGCTTCACTTCCGCCAAGGACTCTGCCACCTTGAGAGAAGGATGCGCTCTATGGAGTTGAGAAAGAAAGTGCGTCTCACTAGCTTCTTTCCTCTACTTCATAGACAGCAAAGGGGCTATGAAAGGCAGCACTGGCTTTTTGTTCTAGGACTTCTTCTTTACAAGCAGCTGCTGGATGTTTGGAAGGGGGTTTGGGATATGCAAAAATGAGAGGCTAAGATGGTAAGAGGGTAAGATGGAAGTCATCTGGCAAAAGCAGAGCTCACAAAAGGGCCAGCTGAGAAAGCTCTTGCTGCCTACAACTTCAACTGCACCCCTCAAAGCAGCAGCACACACGCTGCTCTCGGCACTTTCCTTCTCAGCTCTACGCACCATCCTAAGCCTTGCCTCTCCCACACTCAGGATCCAAAGACAACGGCACCAGGGACTGCTCACACACTAAAGGCACCAGGACAAAAGGCTCACCAGCTTGGCCTTTGCATTCCCGCTGACAGCTCCACAGCTTGAACCCAGAGAACTGCCTGCTGCCAACAGCCTTTCCAATCACTCTGAGCACCTCATGACAAGGAGTGTGGGGAATGAATCTCCAGCAGCCTCCTGCCCCAGGCTGTCCCCCGGGAGCAGCCCTGCTCCAGGCCGTGACTGCCACCTGCACAGCCAAAGGACCCAGAGCCGGTGTTACACACCACGGCTGTGCCTGGCACAGAGACACCAGTGGCCACACAAGTGGCCATGGCACTGTCCACACACAGTCCCTGCTGCTGCTCCCCCAGCCGCTGGCACCAACTCCCAGCCACCCACTCCTAAAGCCACGGGGCCCACTGGGACACTGCGGGGGCTCGTGGAAGCCAGCGGCCATTGTGACACAGCAATGCTGCACAGAGCCCACGGTGCTTTGTGACCCGTGGCTCCCAGGAGAGCCTTTGTGATGCTGGGGAACTACAAGGAAGCCTGGCTCCTCTGTGACACCACCACAGAAGCTCAGGGGAGCCCTGGAGACCGTGCTGATGCTATTGAACCTGATGCAACCCTGCCTCCTCTGTGACACCACAGAAGCTCTTGGAGCCCTGGAGACCGTGCTGATGCTATGGAACCTGATGCAACCCTGCCTCCTCTGTGACACCACAGAACCTCTGGGAGCCCTGGAGACCGTGCTGATGCTATGGAACCTGATGCAACCCTGCCTCCACTGTGACACCACAGAAGCTCAGGGAGCCCTGGAGACTGTGGTGATGCTATGGAACCTGATGCAACCCTGCCTCCACTGTGACACCACAGAACCTCTGGGAGCCCTGGAGACCGTGCTGATGCTATGGAACCTGATGCAACCCTGCCTCCACTGTGACACCACAGAAGCTCGGGGAGCTCTGCAGACCGTGGGGATGCTGGCGAAGCTGACGGAACCCTGGGCACCACAGTGACGCTATGGAACCTGGTGGAACCGAGGGGCCACAGTGACACTGTGGGGCCTTTTGGAAGCAACAGGACCCTGGTGGGAAGCCACGGGATGATTAATCCTGCACGAACCTGCTCCAGGTGGGCTCCTCTCTCCCGGCTTCCACAGGTGCTGCTAGGATCCCACTCCGGCACTGGCTTGGCACGGGCTCACGGCTTCCTTTGGCAATGGCTCTGCTCCAGGATGGCATGCTGCAGAGAATGCAGGTAGATTTTGTGCTCACTCCTGGCATGCAGCTGGACAATAAAGCCTGATCCAGCCCCCCCTCAGCATATGTCCGGCTCTGGCATTGGGGCGGGGCAACTTTGGGAGCAGCCCCAGCCCTGCTCCTGCTCCCGGCTGGGCACCCAGCTGCTGGGACACAGGTGTGTCCTGATGCCACCGTCTACTCCTTTGAGAAGGGGAGGACAGAGTGCATCAGGGAGTTTGGTGTGGCTTACATGCGGCAAGGAGAAGGTGCAGCCCCAAACTGGCTTTCACTTCTAGAACCTTTTGCTATTGCGGGAGCAGCTGCTGGAGCTTTTCAACCGAGCTGCAAGAGTGAAAAGTGTGATGGCATGTCTATCTGAGAAGGAAGGTTCGGTGCCGCAGCCTGTTGTGCACAATTTATATGCTGATAAGAGAAGGGGGTGCTTTTGGAACGTTTTCCTTCCTGACACTTCTGTCTCTGTGAGCTTTAGCTGCTTGGACTCAGGGATACCGAAGGTATGTGAAAGTGACTGGGATGCGAGAATCATGTTGCACAGGGAACAGGGAAGGTCAGCAAATGTTTCCTGTCCTGGCACATCTCTCAGTCTGAACTGCAGCTGCAGATGCTTCACTTCCGCCAAGGACTCTGCCACCTTGAGAGAAGGATGCGCTCTATGGAGTTGAGAAAGAAAGTGCGTCTCACTAGCTTCTTTCCTCTACTTCATAGACAGCAAAGGGGCTATGAAAGGCAGCACTGGCTTTTTGTTCTAGGACTTCTTCTTTACAAGCAGCTGCTGGATGTTTGGAAGGGGGTTTGGGATATGCAAAAATGAGAGGCTAAGATGGTAAGAGGGTAAGATGGAAGTCATCTGGCAAAAGCAGAGCTCACAAAAGGGCCAGCTGAGAAAGCTCTTGCTGCCTACAACTTCAACTGCACCCCTCAAAGCAGCAGCACACACGCTGCTCTCGGCACTTTCCTTCTCAGCTCTACGCACCATCCTAAGCCTTGCCTCTCCCACACTCAGGATCCAAAGACAACGGCACCAGGGACTGCTCACACACTAAAGGCACCAGGACAAAAGGCTCACCAGCTTGGCCTTTGCATTCCCGCTGACAGCTCCACAGCTTGAACCCAGAGAACTGCCTGCTGCCAACAGCCTTTCCAATCACTCTGAGCACCTCATGACAAGGAGTGTGGGGAATGAATCTCCAGCAGCCTCCTGCCCCAGGCTGTCCCCCGGGAGCAGCCCTGCTCCAGGCCGTGACTGCCACCTGCACAGCCAAAGGACCCAGAGCCGGTGTTACACACCACGGCTGTGCCTGGCACAGAGACACCAGTGGCCACACAAGTGGCCATGGCACTGTCCACACACAGTCCCTGCTGCTGCTCCCCCACCCGCTGGCACCAACTCCCAGCCACCCACTCCTAAAGCCACGGGGCCCACTGGGACACTGCGGGGGCTCGTGGAAGCCAGCGGCCATTGTGACACAGCGGGGCTGCACAGAGCCCACGGTGCTTTGTGACCCGTGGCTCCCAGGAGAGCCTTTGTGATGCTGGGGAACTACAAGGAAGCCTGGCTCCTCTGTGACACCACCACAGAAGCTCAGGGGAGCCCTGGAGACTGTGCTGATGCTATTGAACCTGATGCAACCCTGCCTCCTCTGTGACACCACAGAAGCTCTTGGAGCCCTGGAGACCGTGGTGATGCTATGGAACCTGATGCAACCCTGCCTCCTCTGTGACACCACAGAACCTCTGGGAGCTCTGCAGACCGTGCTGATGCTATGGAACCTGATGCAACCCTGCCTCCACTGTGACACCACAGAAGCTCAGGGAGCCCTGGAGACTGTGGTGATGCTATGGAACCTGATGCAACCCTGCCTCCACTGTGACACCACAGAACCTCTGGGAGCCCTGGAGACCGTGCTGATGCTATGGAACCTGATGCAACCCTGCCTCCACTGTGACACCACAGAACCTCTGGGAGCCCTGGAGACCGTGCTGATGCTATGGAACCTGATGCAACCCTGCCTCCACTGTGACACCACAGAAGCTCTTGGAGCCCTGGAGACCGTGGTGATGCTATGGAACCTGAGGCAACCCTGCCTCCTCTGTGACACCACAGAACCTCTGGGAGCCCTGGAGACCGTGCTGATGCTATGGAACCTGATGCAACCCTGCCTCCACTGTGACACCACAGAAGCTCAGGGAGCCCTGGAGACTGTGGTGATGCTATGGAACCTGATGCAACCCTGCCTCCACTGTGACACCACAGAACCTCTGGGAGCCCTGGAGACCGTGCTGATGCTATGGAACCTGATGCAACCCTGCCTCCACTGTGACACCACAGAAGCTCGGGGAGCTCTGCAGACCGTGGGGATGCTGGCGAAGCTGACGGAACCCTGGGCACCACAGTGACGCTATGGAACCTGGTGGAACCGAGGGGCCACAGTGACACTGTGGGGCCTTTTGGAAGCAACAGGACCCTGGTGGGAAGCCACGGGATGATTAATCCTGCACGAACCTGCTCCAGGTGGGCTCCTCTCTCCCGGCTTCCACAGGTGCTGCTAGGATCCCACTCCGGCACTGGCTTGGCACGGGCTCACGGCTTCCTTTGGCAATGGCTCTGCTCCAGGATGGCATGCTGCAGAGAATGCAGGTAGATTTTGTGCTCACTCCTGGCATGCAGCTGGACAATAAAGCCTGATCCAGCCCCCCTTCAGCATATGTCCGGCTCTGGCATTGGGGCGGGGCAACTTTGGGAGCAGCCCCAGCCCTGCTCCTGCTCCCGGCTGGGCACCCAGCTGCTGGGACACAGGTGTGTCCTGATGCCACCGTCTACTCCTTTGAGAAGGGGAGGACAGAGTGCATCAGGGAGTTTGGTGTGGCTTACATGCGGCAAGGAGAAGGTGCAGCCCCAAACTGGCTTTCACTTCTAGAACCTTTTGCTATTGCGGGAGCAGCTGCTGGAGCTTTTCAACCGAGCTGCAAGAGTGAAAAGTGTGATGGCATGTCTATCTGAGAAGGAAGGTTCGGTGCCGCAGCCTGTTGTGCACAATTTATATGCTGATAAGAGAAGGGGGTGCTTTTGGAACGTTTTCCTTCCTGACACTTCTGTCTCTGTGAGCTTTAGCTGCTTGGACTCAGGGATACCGAAGGTATGTGAAAGTGACTGGGATGCGAGAATCATGTTGCACAGGGAACAGGGAAGGTCAGCAAATGTTTCCTGTCCTGGCACATCTCTCAGTCTGAACTGCAGCTGCAGATGCTTCACTTCTGCCAAGGACTCTGCCACCTTGAGAGAAGGATGCGCTCTATGGAGTTGAGAAAGAAAGTGCGTCTCACTAGCTTCTTTCCTCTACTTCATAGACAGCAAAGGGGCTATGAAAGGCAGCACTGGCTTTTTGTTCTAGGACTTCTTCTTTACAAGCAGCTGCTGGATGTTTGGAAGGGGGTTTGGGATATGCAAAAATGAGAGGCTAAGATGGTAAGAGGGTAAGATGGAAGTCATCTGGCAAAAGCAGAGCTCACAAAAGGGCCAGCTGAGAAAGCTCTTGCTGCCTACAACTTCAACTGCACCCCTCAAAGCAGCAGCACACACGCTGCTCTCGGCACTTTCCTTCTCAGCTCTACGCACCATCCTAAGCCTTGCCTCTCCCACACTCAGGATCCAAAGACAACGGCACCAGGGACTGCTCACACACTAAAGGCACCAGGACAAAAGGCTCACCAGCTTGGCCTTTGCATTCCCGCTGACAGCTCCACAGCTTGAACCCAGAGAACTGCCTGCTGCCAACAGCCTTTCCAATCACTCTGAGCACCTCATGACAAGGAGTGTGGGGAATGAATCTCCAGCAGCCTCCTGCCCCAGGCTGTCCCCCGGGAGCAGCCCTGCTCCAGGCCGTGACTGCCACCTGCACAGCCAAAGGACCCAGAGCCGGTGTTACACACCACGGCTGTGCCTGGCACAGAGACACCAGTGGCCACACAAGTGGCCATGGCACTGTCCACACACAGTCCCTGCTGCTGCTCCCCCAGCCGCTGGCACCAACTCCCAGCCACCCACTCCTAAAGCCACGGGGCCCACTGGGACACTGCGGGGGCTCGTGGAAGCCAGCGGCCATTGTGACACAGCGGGGCTGCACAGAGCCCACGGTGCTTTGTGACCCGTGGCTCCCAGGAGAGCCTTTGTGATGCTGGGGAACTACAAGGAAGCCTGGCTCCTCTGTGACACCACCACAGAAGCTCAGGGGAGCCCTGGAGACCGTGCTGATGCTATTGAACCTGATGCAACCCTGCCTCCTCTGTGACACCACAGAAGCTCTTGGAGCCCTGGAGACCGTGCTGATGCTATGGAACCTGATGCAACCCTGCCTCCTCTGTGACACCACAGAACCTCTGGGAGCCCTGGAGACCGTGCTGATGCTATGGAACCTGATGCAACCCTGCCTCCACTGTGACACCACAGAAGCTCAGGGAGCCCTGGAGACTGTGGTGATGCTATGGAACCTGATGCAACCCTGCCTCCACTGTGACACCACAGAACCTGTGGGAGCCCTGGAGACCGTGCTGATGCTATGGAACCTGATGCAACCCTGCCTCCACTGTGACACCACAGAAGCTCAGGGAGCTCTGCAGACCGTGGGGATGCTGGCGAAGCTGACGGAACCCTGGGCACCACAGTGACGCTATGGAACCTGGTGGAACCGAGGGGCCACAGTGACACTGTGGGGCCTTTTGGAAGCAACAGGACCCTGGTGGGAAGCCACGGGATGATTAATCCTGCACGAACCTGCTCCAGGTGGGCTCCTCTCTCCCGGCTTCCACAGGTGCTGCTAGGATCCCACTCCGGCACTGGCTTGGCACGGGCTCACGGCTTCCTTTGGCAATGGCTCTGCTCCAGGATGGCATGCTGCAGAGAATGCAGGTAGATTTTGTGCTCACTCCTGGCATGCAGCTGGACAATAAAGCCTGATCCAGCCCCCCCTCAGCATATGTCCGGCTCTGGCATTGGGGCGGGGCAACTTTGGGAGCAGCCCCAGCCCTGCTCCTGCTCCCGGCTGGGCACCCAGCTGCTGGGACACAGGTGTGTCCTGATGCCACCGTCTACTCCTTTGAGAAGGGGAGGACAGAGTGCATCAGGGAGTTTGGTGTGGCTTACATGCGGCAAGGAGAAGGTGCAGCCCCAAACTGGCTTTCACTTCTAGAACCTTTTGCTATTGCGGGAGCAGCTGCTGGAGCTTTTCAACCGAGCTGCAAGAGTGAAAAGTGTGATGGCATGTCTATCTGAGAAGGAAGGTTCGGTGCCGCAGCCTGTTGTGCACAATTTATATGCTGATAAGAGAAGGGGGTGCTTTTGGAACGTTTTCCTTCCTGACACTTCTGTCTCTGTGAGCTTTAGCTGCTTGGACTCAGGGATACCGAAGGTATGTGAAAGTGACTGGGATGCGAGAATCATGTTGCACAGGGAACAGGGAAGGTCAGCAAATGTTTCCTGTCCTGGCACATCTCTCAGTCTGAACTGCAGCTGCAGATGCTTCACTTCCGCCAAGGACTCTGCCACCTTGAGAGAAGGATGCGCTCTATGGAGTTGAGAAAGAAAGTGCGTCTCACTAGCTTCTTTCCTCTACTTCATAGACAGCAAAGGGGCTATGAAAGGCAGCACTGGCTTTTTGTTCTAGGACTTCTTCTTTACAAGCAGCTGCTGGATGTTTGGAAGGGGGTTTGGGATATGCAAAAATGAGAGGCTAAGATGGTAAGAGGGTAAGATGGAAGTCATCTGGCAAAAGCAGAGCTCACAAAAGGGCCAGCTGAGAAAGCTCTTGCTGCCTACAACTTCAACTGCACCCCTCAAAGCAGCAGCACACACGCTGCTCTCGGCACTTTCCTTCTCAGCTCTACGCACCATCCTAAGCCTTGCCTCTCCCACACTCAGGATCCAAAGACAACGGCACCAGGGACTGCTCACACACTAAAGGCACCAGGACAAAAGGCTCACCAGCTTGGCCTTTGCATTCCCGCTGACAGCTCCACAGCTTGAACCCAGAGAACTGCCTGCTGCCAACAGCCTTTCCAATCACTCTGAGCACCTCATGACAAGGAGTGTGGGGAATGAATCTCCAGCAGCCTCCTGCCCCAGGCTGTCCCCCGGGAGCAGCCCTGCTCCAGGCCGTGACTGCCACCTGCACAGCCAAAGGACCCAGAGCCGGTGTTACACACCACGGCTGTGCCTGACACAGAGACACCAGTGGCCACACAAGTGGCCATGGCACTGTCCACACACAGTCCCTGCTGCTGCTCCCCCAGCCGCTGGCACCAACTCCCAGCCACCCACTCCTAAAGCCACGGGGCCCACTGGGACACTGCGGGGGCTCGTGGAAGCCAGCGGCCATTGTGACACAGCGGGGCTGCACAGAGCCCACGGTGCTTTGTGACCCGTGGCTCCCAGGAGAGCCTTTGTGATGCTGGGGAACTACAAGGAAGCCTGGCTCCTCTGTGACACCACCACAGAAGCTCAGGGGAGCCCTGGAGACCGTGCTGATGCTATTGAACCTGATGCAACCCTGCCTCCTCTGTGACACCACAGAAGCTCTTGGAGCCCTGGAGACCGTGGTGATGCTATGGAACCTGATGCAACCCTGCCTCCTCTGTGACACCACAGAACCTCTGGGAGCCCTGGAGACCGTGCTGATGCTATGGAACCTGATGCAACCCTGCCTCCACTGTGACACCACAGAAGCTCAGGGAGCCCTGGAGACTGTGGTGATGCTATGGAACCTGATGCAACCCTGCCTCCACTGTGACACCACAGAACCTCTGGGAGCCCTGGAGACCGTGCTGATGCTATGGAACCTGATGCAACCCTGCCTCCACTGTGACACCACAGAAGCTCAGGGAGCTCTGCAGACCGTGGGGATGCTGGCGAAGCTGACGGAACCCTGGGCACCACAGTGACGCTATGGAACCTGGTGGAACCGAGGGGCCACAGTGACACTGTGGGGCCTTTTGGAAGCAACAGGACCCTGGTGGGAAGCCACGGGATGATTAATCCTGCACGAACCTGCTCCAGGTGGGCTCCTCTCTCCCGGCTTCCACAGGTGCTGCTAGGATCCCACTCCGGCACTGGCTTGGCACGGGCTGACGGCTTCCTTTGGCAATGGCTCTGCTCCAGGATGGCATGCTGCAGAGAATGCAGGTAGATTTTGTGCTCACTCCTGGCATGCAGCTGGACAATAAAGCCTGATCCAGCCCCCCCTCAGCATATGTCCGGCTCTGGCATTGGGGCGGGGCAACTTTGGGAGCAGCCCCAGCCCTGCTCCTGCTCCCGGCTGGGCACCCAGCTGCTGGGACACAGGTGTGTCCTGATGCCACCGTCTACTCCTTTGAGAAGGGGAGGACAGAGTGCATCAGGGAGTTTGGTGTGGCTTACATGCGGCAAGGAGAAGGTGCAGCCCCAAACTGGCTTTCACTTCTAGAACCTTTTGCTATTGCGGGAGCAGCTGCTGGAGCTTTTCAACCGAGCTGCAAGAGTGAAAAGTGTGATGGCATGTCTATCTGAGAAGGAAGGTTCGGTGCCGCAGCCTGTTGTGCACAATTTATATGCTGATAAGAGAAGGGGGTGCTTTTGGAACGTTTTCCTTCCTGACACTTCTGTCTCTGTGAGCTTTAGCTGCTTGGACTCAGGGATACCGAAGGTATGTGAAAGTGACTGGGATGCGAGAATCATGTTGCACAGGGAACAGGGAAGGTCAGCAAATGTTTCCTGTCCTGGCACATCTCTCAGTCTGAACTGCAGCTGCAGATGCTTCACTTCCGCCAAGGACTCTGCCACCTTGAGAGAAGGATGCGCTCTATGGAGTTGAGAAAGAAAGTGCGTCTCACTAGCTTCTTTCCTCTACTTCATAGACAGCAAAGGGGCTATGAAAGGCAGCACTGGCTTTTTGTTCTAGGACTTCTTCTTTACAAGCAGCTGCTGGATGTTTGGAAGGGGGTTTGGGATATGCAAAAATGAGAGGCTAAGATGGTAAGAGGGTAAGATGGAAGTCATCTGGCAAAAGCAGAGCTCACAAAAGGGCCAGCTGAGAAAGCTCTTGCTGCCTACAACTTCAACTGCACCCCTCAAAGCAGCAGCACACACGCTGCTCTCGGCACTTTCCTTCTCAGCTCTACGCACCATCCTAAGCCTTGCCTCTCCCACACTCAGGATCCAAAGACAACGGCACCAGGGACTGCTCACACACTAAAGGCACCAGGACAAAAGGCTCACCAGCTTGGCCTTTGCATTCCCGCTGACAGCTCCACAGCTTGAACCCAGAGAACTGCCTGCTGCCAACAGCCTTTCCAATCACTCTGAGCACCTCATGACAAGGAGTGTGGGGAATGAATCTCCAGCAGCCTCCTGCCCCAGGCTGTCCCCCGGGAGCAGCCCTGCTCCAGGCCGTGACTGCCACCTGCACAGCCAAAGGACCCAGAGCCGGTGTTACACACCACGGCTGTGCCTGGCACAGAGACACCAGTGGCCACACAAGTGGCCATGGCACTGTCCACACACAGTCCCTGCTGCTGCTCCCCCAGCCGCTGGCACCAACTCCCAGCCACCCACTCCTAAAGCCACGGGGCCCACTGGGACACTGCGGGGGCTCGTGGAAGCCAGCGGCCATTGTGACACAGCAATGCTGCACAGAGCCCACGGTGCTTTGTGACCCGTGGCTCCCAGGAGAGCCTTTGTGATCCTGGGGAACTACAAGGAAGCCTGGCTCCTCTGTGACACCACCACAGAAGCTCAGGGGAGCCCTGGAGACCGTGCTGATGCTATTGAACCTGATGCAACCCTGCCTCCTCTGTGACACCACAGAAGCTCTTGGAGCCCTGGAGACCGTGGTGATGCTATGGAACCTGATGCAACCCTGCCTCCTCTGTGACACCACAGAACCTCTGGGAGCCCTGGAGACCGTGCTGATGCTATGGAACCTGATGCAACCCTGCCTCCACTGTGACACCACAGAAGCTCAGGGAGCCCTGGAGACTGTGGTGATGCTATGGAACCTGATGCAACCCTGCCTCCACTGTGACACCACAGAACCTCTGGGAGCCCTGGAGACCGTGCTGATGCTATGGAACCTGATGCAACCCTGCCTCCACTGTGACACCACAGAAGCTCGGGGAGCTCTGCAGACCGTGGGGATGCTGGCGAAGCTGACGGAACCCTGGGCACCACAGTGACGCTATGGAACCTGGTGGAACCGAGGGGCCACAGTGACACTGTGGGGCCTTTTGGAAGCAACAGGACCCTGGTGGGAAGCCACGGGATGATTAATCCTGCACGAACCTGCTCCAGGTGGGCTCCTCTCTCCCGGCTTCCACAGGTGCTGCTAGGATCCCACTCCGGCACTGGCTTGGCACGGGCTCACGGCTTCCTTTGGCAATGGCTCTGCTCCAGGATGGCATGCTGCAGAGAATGCAGGTAGATTTTGTGCTCACTCCTGGCATGCAGCTGGACAATAAAGCCTGATCCAGCCCCCCTTCAGCATATGTCCGGCTCTGGCATTGGGGCGGGGCAACTTTGGGAGCAGCCCCAGCCCTGCTCCTGCTCCCGGCTGGGCACCCAGCTGCTGGGACACAGGTGTGTCCTGATGCCACCGTCTACTCCTTTGAGAAGGGGAGGACAGAGTGCATCAGGGAGTTTGGTGTGGCTTACATGCGGCAAGGAGAAGGTGCAGCCCCAAACTGGCTTTCACTTCTAGAACCTTTTGCTATTGCGGGAGCAGCTGCTGGAGCTTTTCAACCGAGCTGCAAGAGTGAAAAGTGTGATGGCATGTCTATCTGAGAAGGAAGGTTCGGTGCCGCAGCCTGTTGTGCACAATTTATATGCTGATAAGAGAAGGGGGTGCTTTTGGAACGTTTTCCTTCCTGACACTTCTGTCTCTGTGAGCTTTAGCTGCTTGGACTCAGGGATACCGAAGGTATGTGAAAGTGACTGGGATGCGAGAATCATGTTGCACAGGGAACAGGGAAGGTCAGCAAATGTTTCCTGTCCTGGCACATCTCTCAGTCTGAACTGCAGCTGCAGATGCTTCACTTCCGCCAAGGACTCTGCCACCTTGAGAGAAGGATGCGCTCTATGGAGTTGAGAAAGAAAGTGCGTCTCACTAGCTTCTTTCCTCTACTTCATAGACAGCAAAGGGGCTATGAAAGGCAGCACTGGCTTTTTGTTCTAGGACTTCTTCTTTACAAGCAGCTGCTGGATGTTTGGAAGGGGGTTTGGGATATGCAAAAATGAGAGGCTAAGATGGTAAGAGGGTAAGATGGAAGTCATCTGGCAAAAGCAGAGCTCACAAAAGGGCCAGCTGAGAAAGCTCTTGCTGCCTACAACTTCAACTGCACCCCTCAAAGCAGCAGCACACACGCTGCTCTCGGCACTTTCCTTCTCAGCTCTACGCACCATCCTAAGCCTTGCCTCTCCCACACTCAGGATCCAAAGACAACGGCACCAGGGACTGCTCACACACTAAAGGCACCAGGACAAAAGGCTCACCAGCTTGGCCTTTGCATTCCCGCTGACAGCTCCACAGCTTGAACCCAGAGAACTGCCTGCTGCCAACAGCCTTTCCAATCACTCTGAGCACCTCATGACAAGGAGTGTGGGGAATGAATCTCCAGCAGCCTCCTGCCCCAGGCTGTCCCCCGGGAGCAGCCCTGCTCCAGGCCGTGACTGCCACCTGCACAGCCAAAGGACCCAGAGCCGGTGTTACACACCACGGCTGTGCCTGGCACAGAGACACCAGTGGCCACACAAGTGGCCATGGCACTGTCCACACACAGTCCCTGCTGCTGCTCCCCCAGCCGCTGGCACCAACTCCCAGCCACCCACTCCTAAAGCCACGGGGCCCACTGGGACACTGCGGGGGCTCGTGGAAGCCAGCGGCCATTGTGACACAGCGGGGCTGCACAGAGCCCACGGTGCTTTGTGACCCGTGGCTCCCAGGAGAGCCTTTGTGATGCTGGGGAACTACAAGGAAGCCTGGCTCCTCTGTGACACCACCACAGAAGCTCAGGGGAGCCCTGGAGACTGTGCTGATGCTATTGAACCTGATGCAACCCTGCCTCCTCTGTGACACCACAGAAGCTCTTGGAGCCCTGGAGACCGTGGTGATGCTATGGAACCTGATGCAACCCTGCCTCCTCTGTGACACCACAGAACCTCTGGGAGCTCTGCAGACCGTGCTGATGCTATGGAACCTGATGCAACCCTGCCTCCTCTGTGACACCACAGAACCTCTGGGAGCCCTGGAGACCGTGCTGATGCTATGGAACCTGATGCAACCCTGCCTCCACTGTGACACCACAGAAGCTCAGGGAGCCCTGGAGACTGTGGTGATGCTATGGAACCTGATGCAACCCTGCCTCCACTGTGACACCACAGAACCTGTGGGAGCCCTGGAGACCGTGCTGATGCTATGGAACCTGATGCAACCCTGCCTCCACTGTGACACCACAGAAGCTCGGGGAGCTCTGCAGACCGTGGGGATGCTGGCGAAGCTGACGGAACCCTGGGCACCACAGTGACGCTATGGAACCTGGTGGAACCGAGGGGCCACAGTGACACTGTGGGGCCTTTTGGAAGCAACAGGACCCTGGTGGGAAGCCACGGGATGATTAATCCTGCACGAACCTGCTCCAGGTGGGCTCCTCTCTCCCGGCTTCCACAGGTGCTGCTAGGATCCCACTCCGGCACTGGCTTGGCACGGGCTCACGGCTTCCTTTGGCAATGGCTCTGCTCCAGGATGGCATGCTGCAGAGAATGCAGGTAGATTTTGTGCTCACTCCTGGCATGCAGCTGGACAATAAAGCCTGATCCAGCCCCCCCTCAGCATATGTCCGGCTCTGGCATTGGGGCGGGGCAACTTTGGGAGCAGCCCCAGCCCTGCTCCTGCTCCCGGCTGGGCACCCAGCTGCTGGGACACAGGTGTGTCCTGATGCCACCGTCTACTCCTTTGAGAAGGGGAGGACAGAGTGCATCAGGGAGTTTGGTGTGGCTTACATGCGGCAAGGAGAAGGTGCAGCCCCAAACTGGCTTTCACTTCTAGAACCTTTTGCTATTGCGGGAGCAGCTGCTGGAGCTTTTCAACCGAGCTGCAAGAGTGAAAAGTGTGATGGCATGTCTATCTGAGAAGGAAGGTTCGGTGCCGCAGCCTGTTGTGCACAATTTATATGCTGATAAGAGAAGGGGGTGCTTTTGGAACGTTTTCCTTCCTGACACTTCTGTCTCTGTGAGCTTTAGCTGCTTGGACTCAGGGATACCGAAGGTATGTGAAAGTGACTGGGATGCGAGAATCATGTTGCACAGGGAACAGGGAAGGTCAGCAAATGTTTCCTGTCCTGGCACATCTCTCAGTCTGAACTGCAGCTGCAGATGCTTCACTTCCGCCAAGGACTCTGCCACCTTGAGAGAAGGATGCGCTCTATGGAGTTGAGAAAGAAAGTGCGTCTCACTAGCTTCTTTCCTCTACTTCATAGACAGCAAAGGGGCTATGAAAGGCAGCACTGGCTTTTTGTTCTAGGACTTCTTCTTTACAAGCAGCTGCTGGATGTTTGGAAGGGGGTTTGGGATATGCAAAAATGAGAGGCTAAGATGGTAAGAGGGTAAGATGGAAGTCATCTGGCAAAAGCAGAGCTCACAAAAGGGCCAGCTGAGAAAGCTCTTGCTGCCTACAACTTCAACTGCACCCCTCAAAGCAGCAGCACACATGCTGCTCTCGGCACTTTCCTTCTCAGCTCTACGCACCATCCTAAGCCTTGCCTCTCCCACACTCAGGATCCAAAGACAACGGCACCAGGGACTGCTCACACACTAAAGGCACCAGGACAAAAGGCTCACCAGCTTGGCCTTTGCATTCCCGCTGACAGCTCCACAGCTTGAACCCAGAGAACTGCCTGCTGCCAACAGCCTTTCCAATCACTCTGAGCACCTCATGACAAGGAGTGTGGGGAATGAATCTCCAGCAGCCTCCTGCCCCAGGCTGTCCCCCGGGAGCAGCCCTGCTCCAGGCCGTGACTGCCACCTGCACAGCCAAAGGACCCAGAGCCGGTGTTACACACCACGGCTGTGCCTGGCACAGAGACACCAGTGGCCACACAAGTGGCCATGGCACTGTCCACACACAGTCCCTGCTGCTGCTCCCCCAGCCGCTGGCACCAACTCCCAGCCACCCACTCCTAAAGCCACGGGGCCCACTGGGACACTGCGGGGGCTCGTGGAAGCCAGCGGCCATTGTGACACAGCGGGGCTGCACAGAGCCCACGGTGCTTTGTGACCCGTGGCTCCCAGGAGAGCCTTTGTGATGCTGGGGAACTACAAGGAAGCCTGGCTCCTCTGTGACACCACCACAGAAGCTCAGGGGAGCCCTGGAGACCGTGCTGATGCTATTGAACCTGATGCAACCCTGCCTCCTCTGTGACACCACAGAAGCTCTTGGAGCCCTGGAGACCGTGGTGATGCTATGGAACCTGATGCAACCCTGCCTCCTCTGTGACACCACAGAACCTCTGGGAGCCCTGGAGACCGTGCTGATGCTATGGAACCTGATGCAACCCTGCCTCCACTGTGACACCACAGAAGCTCAGGGAGCCCTGGAGACTGTGGTGATGCTATGGAACCTGATGCAACCCTGCCTCCACTGTGACACCACAGAACCTCTGGGAGCCCTGGAGACCGTGCTGATGCTATGGAACCTGATGCAACCCTGCCTCCACTGTGACACCACAGAAGCTCGGGGAGCTCTGCAGACCGTGGGGATGCTGGCGAAGCTGACGGAACCCTGGGCACCACAGTGACGCTATGGAACCTGGTGGAACCGAGGGGCCACAGTGACGCTGTGGGGCCTTTTGGAAGCAACAGGACCCTGGTGGGAAGCCACGGGATGATTAATCCTGCACGAACCTGCTCCAGGTGGGCTCCTCTCTCCCGGCTTCCACAGGTGCTGCTAGGATCCCACTCCGGCACTGGCTTGGCACGGGCTCACGGCTTCCTTTGGCAATGGCTCTGCTCCAGGATGGCATGCTGCAGAGAATGCAGGTAGATTTTGTGCTCACTCCTGGCATGCAGCTGGACAATAAAGCCTGATCCAGCCCCCCCTCAGCATATGTCCGGCTCTGGCATTGGGGCGGGGCAACTTTGGGAGCAGCCCCAGCCCTGCTCCTGCTCCCGGCTGGGCACCCAGCTGCTGGGACACAGGTGTGTCCTGATGCCACCGTCTACTCCTTTGAGAAGGGGAGGACAGAGTGCATCAGGGAGTTTGGTGTGGCTTACATGCGGCAAGGAGAAGGTGCAGCCCCAAACTGGCTTTCACTTCTAGAACCTTTTGCTATTGCGGGAGCAGCTGCTGGAGCTTTTCAACCGAGCTGCAAGAGTGAAAAGTGTGATGGCATGTCTATCTGAGAAGGAAGGTTCGGTGCCGCAGCCTGTTGTGCACAATTTATATGCTGATAAGAGAAGGGGGTGCTTTTGCAACGTTTTCCTTCCTGACACTTCTGTCTCTGTGAGCTTTAGCTGCTTGGACTCAGGGATACCGAAGGTATGTGAAAGTGACTGGGATGCGAGAATCATGTTGCACAGGGAACAGGGAAGGTCAGCAAATGTTTCCTGTCCTGGCACATCTCTCAGTCTGAACTGCAGCTGCAGATGCTTCACTTCCGCCAAGGACTCTGCCACCTTGAGAGAAGGATGCGCTCTATGGAGTTGAGAAAGAAAGTGCGTCTCACTAGCTTCTTTCCTCTACTTCATAGACAGCAAAGGGGCTATGAAAGGCAGCACTGGCTTTTTGTTCTAGGACTTCTTCTTTACAAGCAGCTGCTGGATGTTTGGAAGGGGGTTTGGGATATGCAAAAATGAGAGGCTAAGATGGTAAGAGGGTAAGATGGAAGTCATCTGGCAAAAGCAGAGCTCACAAAAGGGCCAGCTGAGAAAGCTCTTGCTGCCTACAACTTCAACTGCACCCCTCAAAGCAGCAGCACACATGCTGCTCTCGGCACTTTCCTTCTCAGCTCTACGCACCATCCTAAGCCTTGCCTCTCCCACACTCAGGATCCAAAGACAACGGCACCAGGGACTGCTCACACACTAAAGGCACCAGGACAAAAGGCTCACCAGCTTGGCCTTTGCATTCCCGCTGACAGCTCCACAGCTTGAACCCAGAGAACTGCCTGCTGCCAACAGCCTTTCCAATCACTCTGAGCACCTCATGACAAGGAGTGTGGGGAATGAATCTCCAGCAGCCTCCTGCCCCAGGCTGTCCCCCGGGAGCAGCCCTGCTCCAGGCCGTGACTGCCACCTGCACAGCCAAAGGACCCAGAGCCGGTGTTACACACCACGGCTGTGCCTGGCACAGAGACACCAGTGGCCACACAAGTGGCCATGGCACTGTCCACACACAGTCCCTGCTGCTGCTCCCCCAGCCGCTGGCACCAACTCCCAGCCACCCACTCCTAAAGCCACGGGGCCCACTGGGACACTGCGGGGGCTCGTGGAAGCCAGCGGCCATTGTGACACAGCGGGGCTGCACAGAGCCCACGGTGCTTTGTGACCCGTGGCTCCCAGGAGAGCCTTTGTGATGCTGGGGAACTACAAGGAAGCCTGGCTCCTCTGTGACACCACCACAGAAGCTCAGGGGAGCCCTGGAGACTGTGCTGATGCTATTGAACCTGATGCAACCCTGCCTCCTCTGTGACACCACAGAAGCTCTTGGAGCCCTGGAGACCGTGGTGATGCTATGGAACCTGATGCAACCCTGCCTCCTCTGTGACACCACAGAACCTCTGGGAGCTCTGCAGACCGTGCTGATGCTATGGAACCTGATGCAACCCTGCCTCCTCTGTGACACCACAGAACCTCTGGGAGCCCTGGAGACCGTGCTGATGCTATGGAACCTGATGCAACCCTGCCTCCACTGTGACACCACAGAAGCTCAGGGAGCCCTGGAGACTGTGGTGATGCTATGGAACCTGATGCAACCCTGCCTCCACTGTGACACCACAGAACCTCTGGGAGCCCTGGAGACCGTGCTGATGCTATGGAACCTGATGCAACCCTGCCTCCACTGTGACACCACAGAAGCTCGGGGAGCTCTGCAGACCGTGGGGATGCTGGCGAAGCTGACGGAACCCTGGGCACCACAGTGACGCTATGGAACCTGGTGGAACCGAGGGGCCACAGTGACACTGTGGGGCCTTTTGGAAGCAACAGGACCCTGGTGGGAAGCCACGGGATGATTAATCCTGCACGAACCTGCTCCAGGTGGGCTCCTCTCTCCCGGCTTCCACAGGTGCTGCTAGGATCCCACTCCGGCACTGGCTTGGCACGGGCTCACGGCTTCCTTTGGCAATGGCTCTGCTCCAGGATGGCATGCTGCAGAGAATGCAGGTAGATTTTGTGCTCACTCCTGGCATGCAGCTGGACAATAAAGCCTGATCCAGCCCCCCCTCAGCATATGTCCGGCTCTGGCATTGGGGCGGGGCAACTTTGGGAGCAGCCCCAGCCCTGCTCCTGCTCCCGGCTGGGCACCCAGCTGCTGGGACACAGGTGTGTCCTGATGCCACCGTCTACTCCTTTGAGAAGGGGAGGACAGAGTGCATCAGGGAGTTTGGTGTGGCTTACATGCGGCAAGGAGAAGGTGCAGCCCCAAACTGGCTTTCACTTCTAGAACCTTTTGCTATTGCGGGAGCAGCTGCTGGAGCTTTTCAACCGAGCTGCAAGAGTGAAAAGTGTGATGGCATGTCTATCTGAGAAGGAAGGTTCGGTGCCGCAGCCTGTTGTGCACAATTTATATGCTGATAAGAGAAGGGGGTGCTTTTGGAACGTTTTCCTTCCTGACACTTCTGTCTCTGTGAGCTTTAGCTGCTTGGACTCAGGGATACCGAAGGTATGTGAAAGTGACTGGGATGCGAGAATCATGTTGCACAGGGAACAGGGAAGGTCAGCAAATGTTTCCTGTCCTGGCACATCTCTCAGTCTGAACTGCAGCTGCAGATGCTTCACTTCCGCCAAGGACTCTGCCACCTTGAGAGAAGGATGCGCTCTATGGAGTTGAGAAAGAAAGTGCGTCTCACTAGCTTCTTTCCTCTACTTCATAGACAGCAAAGGGGCTATGAAAGGCAGCACTGGCTTTTTGTTCTAGGACTTCTTCTTTACAAGCAGCTGCTGGATGTTTGGAAGGGGGTTTGGGATATGCAAAAATGAGAGGCTAAGATGGTAAGAGGGTAAGATGGAAGTCATCTGGCAAAAGCAGAGCTCACAAAAGGGCCAGCTGAGAAAGCTCTTGCTGCCTACAACTTCAACTGCACCCCTCAAAGCAGCAGCACACACGCTGCTCTCGGCACTTTCCTTCTCAGCTCTACGCACCATCCTAAGCCTTGCCTCTCCCACACTCAGGATCCAAAGACAACGGCACCAGGGACTGCTCACACACTAAAGGCACCAGGACAAAAGGCTCACCAGCTTGGCCTTTGCATTCCCGCTGACAGCTCCACAGCTTGAACCCAGAGAACTGCCTGCTGCCAACAGCCTTTCCAATCACTCTGAGCACCTCATGACAAGGAGTGTGGGGAATGAATCTCCAGCAGCCTCCTGCCCCAGGCTGTCCCCCGGGAGCAGCCCTGCTCCAGGCCGTGACTGCCACCTGCACAGCCAAAGGACCCAGAGCCGGTGTTACACACCACGGCTGTGCCTGGCACAGAGACACCAGTGGCCACACAAGTGGCCATGGCACTGTCCACACACAGTCCCTGCTGCTGCTCCCCCAGCCGCTGGCACCAACTCCCAGCCACCCACTCCTAAAGCCACGGGGCCCACTGGGACACTGCGGGGGCTCGTGGAAGCCAGCGGCCATTGTGACACAGCAATGCTGCACAGAGCCCACGGTGCTTTGTGACCCGTGGCTCCCAGGAGAGCCTTTGTGATGCTGGGGAACTACAAGGAAGCCTGGCTCCTCTGTGACACCACCACAGAAGCTCAGGGGAGCCCTGGAGACCGTGCTGATGCTATTGAACCTGATGCAACCCTGCCTCCTCTGTGACACCACAGAAGCTCTTGGAGCCCTGGAGACCGTGCTGATGCTATGGAACCTGATGCAACCCTGCCTCCTCTGTGACACCACAGAACCTCTGGGAGCCCTGGAGACCGTGCTGATGCTATGGAACCTGATGCAACCCTGCCTCCACTGTGACACCACAGAAGCTCAGGGAGCCCTGGAGACTGTGGTGATGCTATGGAACCTGATGCAACCCTGCCTCCACTGTGACACCACAGAACCTCTGGGAGCCCTGGAGACCGTGCTGATGCTATGGAACCTGATGCAACCCTGCCTCCACTGTGACACCACAGAAGCTCGGGGAGCTCTGCAGACCGTGGGGATGCTGGCGAAGCTGACGGAACCCTGGGCACCACAGTGACGCTATGGAACCTGGTGGAACCGAGGGGCCACAGTGACACTGTGGGGCCTTTTGGAAGCAACAGGACCCTGGTGGGAAGCCACGGGATGATTAATCCTGCACGAACCTGCTCCAGGTGGGCTCCTCTCTCCCGGCTTCCACAGGTGCTGCTAGGATCCCACTCCGGCACTGGCTTGGCACGGGCTCACGGCTTCCTTTGGCAATGGCTCTGCTCCAGGATGGCATGCTGCAGAGAATGCAGGTAGATTTTGTGCTCACTCCTGGCATGCAGCTGGACAATAAAGCCTGATCCAGCCCCCCCTCAGCATATGTCCGGCTCTGGCATTGGGGCGGGGCAACTTTGGGAGCAGCCCCAGCCCTGCTCCTGCTCCCGGCTGGGCACCCAGCTGCTGGGACACAGGTGTGTCCTGATGCCACCGTCTACTCCTTTGAGAAGGGGAGGACAGAGTGCATCAGGGAGTTTGGTGTGGCTTACATGCGGCAAGGAGAAGGTGCAGCCCCAAACTGGCTTTCACTTCTAGAACCTTTTGCTATTGCGGGAGCAGCTGCTGGAGCTTTTCAACCGAGCTGCAAGAGTGAAAAGTGTGATGGCATGTCTATCTGAGAAGGAAGGTTCGGTGCCGCAGCCTGTTGTGCACAATTTATATGCTGATAAGAGAAGGGGGTGCTTTTGGAACGTTTTCCTTCCTGACACTTCTGTCTCTGTGAGCTTTAGCTGCTTGGACTCAGGGATACCGAAGGTATGTGAAAGTGACTGGGATGCGAGAATCATGTTGCACAGGGAACAGGGAAGGTCAGCAAATGTTTCCTGTCCTGGCACATCTCTCAGTCTGAACTGCAGCTGCAGATGCTTCACTTCCGCCAAGGACTCTGCCACCTTGAGAGAAGGATGCGCTCTATGGAGTTGAGAAAGAAAGTGCGTCTCACTAGCTTCTTTCCTCTACTTCATAGACAGCAAAGGGGCTATGAAAGGCAGCACTGGCTTTTTGTTCTAGGACTTCTTCTTTACAAGCAGCTGCTGGATGTTTGGAAGGGGGTTTGGGATATGCAAAAATGAGAGGCTAAGATGGTAAGAGGGTAAGATGGAAGTCATCTGGCAAAAGCAGAGCTCACAAAAGGGCCAGCTGAGAAAGCTCTTGCTGCCTACAACTTCAACTGCACCCCTCAAAGCAGCAGCACACACGCTGCTCTCGGCACTTTCCTTCTCAGCTCTACGCACCATCCTAAGCCTTGCCTCTCCCACACTCAGGATCCAAAGACAACGGCACCAGGGACTGCTCACACACTAAAGGCACCAGGACAAAAGGCTCACCAGCTTGGCCTTTGCATTCCCGCTGACAGCTCCACAGCTTGAACCCAGAGAACTGCCTGCTGCCAACAGCCTTTCCAATCACTCTGAGCACCTCATGACAAGGAGTGTGGGGAATGAATCTCCAGCAGCCTCCTGCCCCAGGCTGTCCCCCGGGAGCAGCCCTGCTCCAGGCCGTGACTGCCACCTGCACAGCCAAAGGACCCAGAGCCGGTGTTACACACCACGGCTGTGCCTGGCACAGAGACACCAGTGGCCACACAAGTGGCCATGGCACTGTCCACACACAGTCCCTGCTGCTGCTCCCCCAGCCGCTGGCACCAACTCCCAGCCACCCACTCCTAAAGCCACGGGGCCCACTGGGACACTGCGGGGGCTCGTGGAAGCCAGCGGCCATTGTGACACAGCGGGGCTGCACAGAGCCCACGGTGCTTTGTGACCCGTGGCTCCCAGGAGAGCCTTTGTGATGCTGGGGAACTACAAGGAAGCCTGGCTCCTCTGTGACACCACCACAGAAGCTCAGGGGAGCCCTGGAGACTGTGCTGATGCTATTGAACCTGATGCAACCCTGCCTCCTCTGTGACACCACAGAAGCTCTTGGAGCCCTGGAGACCGTGGTGATGCTATGGAACCTGATGCAACCCTGCCTCCTCTGTGACACCACAGAACCTCTGGGAGCCCTGGAGACCGTGCTGATGCTATGGAACCTGATGCAACCCTGCCTCCACTGTGACACCACAGAAGCTCAGGGAGCCCTGGAGACTGTGGTGATGCTATGGAACCTGATGCAACCCTGCCTCCACTGTGACACCACAGAACCTCTGGGAGCCCTGGAGACCGTGCTGATGCTATGGAACCTGATGCAACCCTGCCTCCACTGTGACACCACAGAAGCTCGGGGAGCTCTGCAGACCGTGGGGATGCTGGCGAAGCTGACGGAACCCTGGGCACCACAGTGACGCTATGGAACCTGGTGGAACCGAGGGGCCACAGTGACACTGTGGGGCCTTTTGGAAGCAACAGGACCCTGGTGGGAAGCCACGGGATGATTAATCCTGCACGAACCTGCTCCAGGTGGGCTCCTCTCTCCCGGCTTCCACAGGTGCTGCTAGGATCCCACTCCGGCACTGGCTTGGCACGGGCTCACGGCTTCCTTTGGCAATGGCTCTGCTCCAGGATGGCATGCTGCAGAGAATGCAGGTAGATTTTGTGCTCACTCCTGGCATGCAGCTGGACAATAAAGCCTGATCCAGCCCCCCCTCAGCATATGTCCGGCTCTGGCATTGGGGCGGGGCAACTTTGGGAGCAGCCCCAGCCCTGCTCCTGCTCCCGGCTGGGCACCCAGCTGCTGGGACACAGGTGTGTCCTGATGCCACCGTCTACTCCTTTGAGAAGGGGAGGACAGAGTGCATCAGGGAGTTTGGTGTGGCTTACATGCGGCAAGGAGAAGGTGCAGCCCCAAACTGGCTTTCACTTCTAGAACCTTTTGCTATTGCGGGAGCAGCTGCTGGAGCTTTTCAACCGAGCTGCAAGAGTGAAAAGTGTGATGGCATGTCTATCTGAGAAGGAAGGTTCGGTGCCGCAGCCTGTTGTGCACAATTTATATGCTGATAAGAGAAGGGGGTGCTTTTGGAACGTTTTCCTTCCTGACACTTCTGTCTCTGTGAGCTTTAGCTGCTTGGACTCAGGGATACCGAAGGTATGTGAAAGTGACTGGGATGCGAGAATCATGTTGCACAGGGAACAGGGAAGGTCAGCAAATGTTTCCTGTCCTGGCACATCTCTCAGTCTGAACTGCAGCTGCAGATGCTTCACTTCCGCCAAGGACTCTGCCACCTTGAGAGAAGGATGCGCTCTATGGAGTTGAGAAAGAAAGTGCGTCTCACTAGCTTCTTTCCTCTACTTCATAGACAGCAAAGGGGCTATGAAAGGCAGCACTGGCTTTTTGTTCTAGGACTTCTTCTTTACAAGCAGCTGCTGGATGTTTGGAAGGGGGTTTGGGATATGCAAAAATGAGAGGCTAAGATGGTAAGAGGGTAAGATGGAAGTCATCTGGCAAAAGCAGAGCTCACAAAAGGGCCAGCTGAGAAAGCTCTTGCTGCCTACAACTTCAACTGCACCCCTCAAAGCAGCAGCACACACGCTGCTCTCGGCACTTTCCTTCTCAGCTCTACGCCCCATCCTAAGCCTTGCCTCTCCCACACTCAGGATCCAAAGACAACGGCACCAGGGACTGCTCACACACTAAAGGCACCAGGACAAAAGGCTCACCAGCTTGGCCTTTGCATTCCCGCTGACAGCTCCACAGCTTGAACCCAGAGAACTGCCTGCTGCCAACAGCCTTTCCAATCACTCTGAGCACCTCATGACAAGGAGTGTGGGGAATGAATCTCCAGCAGCCTCCTGCCCCAGGCTGTCCCCCGGGAGCAGCCCTGCTCCAGGCCGTGACTGCCACCTGCACAGCCAAAGGACCCAGAGCCGGTGTTACACACCACGGCTGTGCCTGGCACAGAGACACCAGTGGCCACACAAGTGGCCATGGCACTGTCCACACACAGTCCCTGCTGCTGCTCCCCCAGCCGCTGGCACCAACTCCCAGCCACCCACTCCTAAAGCCACGGGGCCCACTGGGACACTGCGGGGGCTCGTGGAAGCCAGCGGCCATTGTGACACAGCGGGGCTGCACAGAGCCCACGGTGCTTTGTGACCCGTGGCTCCCAGGAGAGCCTTTGTGATGCTGGGGAACTACAAGGAAGCCTGGCTCCTCTGTGACACCACCACAGAAGCTCAGGGGAGCCCTGGAGACCGTGCTGATGCTATTGAACCTGATGCAACCCTGCCTCCTCTGTGACACCACAGAAGCTCTTGGAGCCCTGGAGACCGTGCTGATGCTATGGAACCTGATGCAACCCTGCCTCCTCTGTGACACCACAGAACCTCTGGGAGCCCTGGAGACCGTGCTGATGCTATGGAACCTGATGCAACCCTGCCTCCACTGTGACACCACAGAAGCTCAGGGAGCCCTGGAGACTGTGGTGATGCTATGGAACCTGATGCAACCCTGCCTCCACTGTGACACCACAGAACCTCTGGGAGCCCTGGAGACCGTGCTGATGCTATGGAACCTGATGCAACCCTGCCTCCACTGTGACACCACAGAAGCTCAGGGAGCTCTGCAGACCGTGGGGATGCTGGCGAAGCTGACGGAACCCTGGGCACCACAGTGACGCTATGGAACCTGGTGGAACCGAGGGGCCACAGTGACACTGTGGGGCCTTTTGGAAGCAACAGGACCCTGGTGGGAAGCCACGGGATGATTAATCCTGCACGAACCTGCTCCAGGTGGGCTCCTCTCTCCCGGCTTCCACAGGTGCTGCTAGGATCCCACTCCGGCACTGGCTTGGCACGGGCTCACGGCTTCCTTTGGCAATGGCTCTGCTCCAGGATGGCATGCTGCAGAGAATGCAGGTAGATTTTGTGCTCACTCCTGGCATGCAGCTGGACAATAAAGCCTGATCCAGCCCCCCCTCAGCATATGTCCGGCTCTGGCATTGGGGCGGGGCAACTTTGGGAGCAGCCCCAGCCCTGCTCCTGCTCCCGGCTGGGCACCCAGCTGCTGGGACACAGGTGTGTCCTGATGCCACCGTCTACTCCTTTGAGAAGGGGAGGACAGAGTGCATCAGGGAGTTTGGTGTGGCTTACATGCGGCAAGGAGAAGGTGCAGCCCCAAACTGGCTTTCACTTCTAGAACCTTTTGCTATTGCGGGAGCAGCTGCTGGAGCTTTTCAACCGAGCTGCAAGAGTGAAAAGTGTGATGGCATGTCTATCTGAGAAGGAAGGTTCGGTGCCGCAGCCTGTTGTGCACAATTTATATGCTGATAAGAGAAGGGGGTGCTTTTGGAACGTTTTCCTTCCTGACACTTCTGTCTCTGTGAGCTTTAGCTGCTTGGACTCAGGGATACCGAAGGTATGTGAAAGTGACTGGGATGCGAGAATCATGTTGCACAGGGAACAGGGAAGGTCAGCAAATGTTTCCTGTCCTGGCACATCTCTCAGTCTGAACTGCAGCTGCAGATGCTTCACTTCCGCCAAGGACTCTGCCACCTTGAGAGAAGGATGCGCTCTATGGAGTTGAGAAAGAAAGTGCGTCTCACTAGCTTCTTTCCTCTACTTCATAGACAGCAAAGGGGCTATGAAAGGCAGCACTGGCTTTTTGTTCTAGGACTTCTTCTTTACAAGCAGCTGCTGGATGTTTGGAAGGGGGTTTGGGATATGCAAAAATGAGAGGCTAAGATGGTAAGAGGGTAAGATGGAAGTCATCTGGCAAAAGCAGAGCTCACAAAAGGGCCAGCTGAGAAAGCTCTTGCTGCCTACAACTTCAACTGCACCCCTCAAAGCAGCAGCACACACGCTGCTCTCGGCACTTTCCTTCTCAGCTCTACGCACCATCCTAAGCCTTGCCTCTCCCACACTCAGGATCCAAAGACAACGGCACCAGGGACTGCTCACACACTAAAGGCACCAGGACAAAAGGCTCACCAGCTTGGCCTTTGCATTCCCGCTGACAGCTCCACAGCTTGAACCCAGAGAACTGCCTGCTGCCAACAGCCTTTCCAATCACTCTGAGCACCTCATGACAAGGAGTGTGGGGAATGAATCTCCAGCAGCCTCCTGCCCCAGGCTGTCCCCCGGGAGCAGCCCTGCTCCAGGCCGTGACTGCCACCTGCACAGCCAAAGGACCCAGAGCCGGTGTTACACACCACGGCTGTGCCTGACACAGAGACACCAGTGGCCACACAAGTGGCCATGGCACTGTCCACACACAGTCCCTGCTGCTGCTCCCCCAGCCGCTGGCACCAACTCCCAGCCACCCACTCCTAAAGCCACGGGGCCCACTGGGACACTGCGGGGGCTCGTGGAAGCCAGCGGCCATTGTGACACAGCGGGGCTGCACAGAGCCCACGGTGCTTTGTGACCCGTGGCTCCCAGGAGAGCCTTTGTGATGCTGGGGAACTACAAGGAAGCCTGGCTCCTCTGTGACACCACCACAGAAGCTCAGGGGAGCCCTGGAGACCGTGCTGATGCTATTGAACCTGATGCAACCCTGCCTCCTCTGTGACACCACAGAAGCTCTTGGAGCCCTGGAGACCGTGGTGATGCTATGGAACCTGAGGCAACCCTGCCTCCTCTGTGACACCACAGAACCTCTGGGAGCCCTGGAGACCGTGCTGATGCTATGGAACCTGATGCAACCCTGCCTCCACTGTGACACCACAGAAGCTCAGGGAGCCCTGGAGACTGTGGTGATGCTATGGAACCTGATGCAACCCTGCCTGCACTGTGACACCACAGAACCTCTGGGAGCCCTGGAGACCGTGCTGATGCTATGGAACCTGATGCAACCCTGCCTCCACTGTGACACCACAGAAGCTCGGGGAGCTCTGCAGACCGTGGGGATGCTGGCGAAGCTGACGGAACCCTGGGCACCACAGTGACGCTATGGAACCTGGTGGAACCGAGGGGCCACAGTGACACTGTGGGGCCTTTTGGAAGCAACAGGACCCTGGTGGGAAGCCACGGGATGATTAATCCTGCACGAACCTGCTCCAGGTGGGCTCCTCTCTTCCGGCTTCCACAGGTGCTGCTAGGATCCCACTCCGGCACTGGCTTGGCACGGGCTCACGGCTTCCTTTGGCAATGGCTCTGCTCCAGGATGGCATGCTGCAGAGAATGCAGGTAGATTTTGTGCTCACTCCTGGCATGCAGCTGGACAATAAAGCCTGATCCAGCCCCCCCTCAGCATATGTCCGGCTCTGGCATTGGGGCGGGGCAACTTTGGGAGCAGCCCCAGCCCTGCTCCTGCTCCCGGCTGGGCACCCAGCTGCTGGGACACAGGTGTGTCCTGATGCCACCGTCTACTCCTTTGAGAAGGGGAGGACAGAGTGCATCAGGGAGTTTGGTGTGGCTTACATGCGGCAAGGAGAAGGTGCAGCCCCAAACTGGCTTTCACTTCTAGAACCTTTTGCTATTGCGGGAGCAGCTGCTGGAGCTTTTCAACCGAGCTGCAAGAGTGAAAAGTGTGATGGCATGTCTATCTGAGAAGGAAGGTTCGGTGCCGCAGCCTGTTGTGCACAATTTATATGCTGATAAGAGAAGGGGGTGCTTTTGGAACGTTTTCCTTCCTGACACTTCTGTCTCTGTGAGCTTTAGCTGCTTGGACTCAGGGATACCGAAGGTATGTGAAAGTGACTGGGATGCGAGAATCATGTTGCACAGGGAACAGGGAAGGTCAGCAAATGTTTCCTGTCCTGGCACATCTCTCAGTCTGAACTGCAGCTGCAGATGCTTCACTTCCGCCAAGGACTCTGCCACCTTGAGAGAAGGATGCGCTCTATGGAGTTGAGAAAGAAAGTGCGTCTCACTAGCTTCTTTCCTCTACTTCATAGACAGCAAAGGGGCTATGAAAGGCAGCACTGGCTTTTTGTTCTAGGACTTCTTCTTTACAAGCAGCTGCTGGATGTTTGGAAGGGGGTTTGGGATATGCAAAAATGAGAGGCTAAGATGGTAAGAGGGTAAGATGGAAGTCATCTGGCAAAAGCAGAGCTCACAAAAGGGCCAGCTGAGAAAGCTCTTGCTGCCTACAACTTCAACTGCACCCCTCAAAGCAGCAGCACACACGCTGCTCTCGGCACTTTCCTTCTCAGCTCTACGCACCATCCTAAGCCTTGCCTCTCCCACACTCAGGATCCAAAGACAACGGCACCAGGGACTGCTCACACACTAAAGGCACCAGGACAAAAGGCTCACCAGCTTGGCCTTTGCATTCCCGCTGACAGCTCCACAGCTTGAACCCAGAGAACTGCCTGCTGCCAACAGCCTTTCCAATCACTCTGAGCACCTCATGACAAGGAGTGTGGGGAATGAATCTCCAGCAGCCTCCTGCCCCAGGCTGTCCCCCGGGAGCAGCCCTGCTCCAGGCCGTGACTGCCACCTGCACAGCCAAAGGACCCAGAGCCGGTGTTACACACCACGGCTGTGCCTGGCACAGAGACACCAGTGGCCACACAAGTGGCCATGGCACTGTCCACACACAGTCCCTGCTGCTGCTCCCCCAGCCGCTGGCACCAACTCCCAGCCACCCACTCCTAAAGCCACGGGGCCCACTGGGACACTGCGGGGGCTCGTGGAAGCCAGCGGCCATTGTGACACAGCGGGGCTGCACAGAGCCCACGGTGCTTTGTGACCCGTGGCTCCCAGGAGAGCCTTTGTGATGCTGGGGAACTACAAGGAAGCCTGGCTCCTCTGTGACACCACCACAGAAGCTCAGGGGAGCCCTGGAGACCGTGCTGATGCTATTGAACCTGATGCAACCCTGCCTCCTCTGTGACACCACAGAAGCTCTTGGAGCCCTGGAGACCGTGGTGATGCTATGGAACCTGATGCAACCCTGCCTCCTCTGTGACACCACAGAACCTCTGGGAGCCCTGGAGACCGTGCTGATGCTATGGAACCTGATGCAACCCTGCCTCCACTGTGACACCACAGAAGCTCAGGGAGCCCTGGAGACTGTGGTGATGCTATGGAACCTGATGCAACCCTGCCTCCACTGTGACACCACAGAACCTCTGGGAGCCCTGGAGACCGTGCTGATGCTATGGAACCTGATGCAACCCTGCCTCCACTGTGACACCACAGAAGCTCGGGGAGCTCTGCAGACCGTGGGGATGCTGGCGAAGCTGACGGAACCCTGGGCACCACAGTGACGCTATGGAACCTGGTGGAACCGAGGGGCCACAGTGACACTGTGGGGCCTTTTGGAAGCAACAGGACCCTGGTGGGAAGCCACGGGATGATTAATCCTGCACGAACCTGCTCCAGGTGGGCTCCTCTCTCCCGGCTTCCACAGGTGCTGCTAGGATCCCACTCCGGCACTGGCTTGGCACGGGCTCACGGCTTCCTTTGGCAATGGCTCTGCTCCAGGATGGCATGCTGCAGAGAATGCAGGTAGATTTTGTGCTCACTCCTGGCATGCAGCTGGACAATAAAGCCTGATCCAGCCCCCCTTCAGCATATGTCCGGCTCTGGCATTGGGGCGGGGCAACTTTGGGAGCAGCCCCAGCCCTGCTCCTGCTCCCGGCTGGGCACCCAGCTGCTGGGACACAGGTGTGTCCTGATGCCACCGTCTACTCCTTTGAGAAGGGGAGGACAGAGTGCATCAGGGAGTTTGGTGTGGCTTACATGCGGCAAGGAGAAGGTGCAGCCCCAAACTGGCTTTCACTTCTAGAACCTTTTGCTATTGCGGGAGCAGCTGCTGGAGCTTTTCAACCGAGCTGCAAGAGTGAAAAGTGTGATGGCATGTCTATCTGAGAAGGAAGGTTCGGTGCCGCAGCCTGTTGTGCACAATTTATATGCTGATAAGAGAAGGGGGTGCTTTTGGAACGTTTTCCTTCCTGACACTTCTGTCTCTGTGAGCTTTAGCTGCTTGGACTCAGGGATACCGAAGGTATGTGAAAGTGACTGGGATGCGAGAATCATGTTGCACAGGGAACAGGGAAGGTCAGCAAATGTTTCCTGTCCTGGCACATCTCTCAGTCTGAACTGCAGCTGCAGATGCTTCACTTCCGCCAAGGACTCTGCCACCTTGAGAGAAGGATGCGCTCTATGGAGTTGAGAAAGAAAGTGCGTCTCACTAGCTTCTTTCCTCTACTTCATAGACAGCAAAGGGGCTATGAAAGGCAGCACTGGCTTTTTGTTCTAGGACTTCTTCTTTACAAGCAGCTGCTGGATGTTTGGAAGGGGGTTTGGGATATGCAAAAATGAGAGGCTAAGATGGTAAGAGGGTAAGATGGAAGTCATCTGGCAAAAGCAGAGCTCACAAAAGGGCCAGCTGAGAAAGCTCTTGCTGCCTACAACTTCAACTGCACCCCTCAAAGCAGCAGCACACACGCTGCTCTCGGCACTTTCCTTCTCAGCTCTACGCACCATCCTAAGCCTTGCCTCTCCCACACTCAGGATCCAAAGACAACGGCACCAGGGACTGCTCACACACTAAAGGCACCAGGACAAAAGGCTCACCAGCTTGGCCTTTGCATTCCCGCTGACAGCTCCACAGCTTGAACCCAGAGAACTGCCTGCTGCCAACAGCCTTTCCAATCACTCTGAGCACCTCATGACAAGGAGTGTGGGGAATGAATCTCCAGCAGCCTCCTGCCCCAGGCTGTCCCCCGGGAGCAGCCCTGCTCCAGGCCGTGACTGCCACCTGCACAGCCAAAGGACCCAGAGCCGGTGTTACACACCACGGCTGTGCCTGGCACAGAGACACCAGTGGCCACACAAGTGGCCATGGCACTGTCCACACACAGTCCCTGCTGCTGCTCCCCCAGCCGCTGGCACCAACTCCCAGCCACCCACTCCTAAAGCCACGGGGCCCACTGGGACACTGCGGGGGCTCGTGGAAGCCAGCGGCCATTGTGACACAGCGGGGCTGCACAGAGCCCACGGTGCTTTGTGACCCGTGGCTCCCAGGAGAGCCTTTGTGATGCTGGGGAACTACAAGGAAGCCTGGCTCCTCTGTGACACCACCACAGAAGCTCAGGGGAGCCCTGGAGACTGTGCTGATGCTATTGAACCTGATGCAACCCTGCCTCCTCTGTGACACCACAGAAGCTCTTGGAGCCCTGGAGACCGTGGTGATGCTATGGAACCTGATGCAACCCTGCCTCCTCTGTGACACCACAGAACCTCTGGGAGCTCTGCAGACCGTGCTGATGCTATGGAACCTGATGCAACCCTGCCTCCTCTGTGACACCACAGAACCTCTGGGAGCCCTGGAGACCGTGCTGATGCTATGGAACCTGATGCAACCCTGCCTCCACTGTGACACCACAGAAGCTCAGGGAGCCCTGGAGACTGTGGTGATGCTATGGAACCTGATGCAACCCTGCCTCCACTGTGACACCACAGAACCTCTGGGAGCCCTGGAGACCGTGCTGATGCTATGGAACCTGATGCAACCCTGCCTCCACTGTGACACCACAGAAGCTCGGGGAGCTCTGCAGACCGTGGGGATGCTGGCGAAGCTGACGGAACCCTGGGCACCACAGTGACGCTATGGAACCTGGTGGAACCGAGGGGCCACAGTGACACTGTGGGGCCTTTTGGAAGCAACAGGACCCTGGTGGGAAGCCACGGGATGATTAATCCTGCACGAACCTGCTCCAGGTGGGCTCCTCTCTCCCGGCTTCCACAGGTGCTGCTAGGATCCCACTCCGGCACTGGCTTGGCACGGGCTCACGGCTTCCTTTGGCAATGGCTCTGCTCCAGGATGGCATGCTGCAGAGAATGCAGGTAGATTTTGTGCTCACTCCTGGCATGCAGCTGGACAATAAAGCCTGATCCAGCCCCCCCTCAGCATATGTCCGGCTCTGGCATTGGGGCGGGGCAACTTTGGGAGCAGCCCCAGCCCTGCTCCTGCTCCCGGCTGGGCACCCAGCTGCTGGGACACAGGTGTGTCCTGATGCCACCGTCTACTCCTTTGAGAAGGGGAGGACAGAGTGCATCAGGGAGTTTGGTGTGGCTTACATGCGGCAAGGAGAAGGTGCAGCCCCAAACTGGCTTTCACTTCTAGAACCTTTTGCTATTGCGGGAGCAGCTGCTGGAGCTTTTCAACCGAGCTGCAAGAGTGAAAAGTGTGATGGCATGTCTATCTGAGAAGGAAGGTTCGGTGCCGCAGCCTGTTGTGCACAATTTATATGCTGATAAGAGAAGGGGGTGCTTTTGGAACGTTTTCCTTCCTGACACTTCTGTCTCTGTGAGCTTTAGCTGCTTGGACTCAGGGATACCGAAGGTATGTGAAAGTGACTGGGATGCGAGAATCATGTTGCACAGGGAACAGGGAAGGTCAGCAAATGTTTCCTGTCCTGGCACATCTCTCAGTCTGAACTGCAGCTGCAGATGCTTCACTTCCGCCAAGGACTCTGCCACCTTGAGAGAAGGATGCGCTCTATGGAGTTGAGAAAGAAAGTGCGTCTCACTAGCTTCTTTCCTCTACTTCATAGACAGCAAAGGGGCTATGAAAGGCAGCACTGGCTTTTTGTTCTAGGACTTCTTCTTTACAAGCAGCTGCTGGATGTTTGGAAGGGGGTTTGGGATATGCAAAAATGAGAGGCTAAGATGGTAAGAGGGTAAGATGGAAGTCATCTGGCAAAAGCAGAGCTCACAAAAGGGCCAGCTGAGAAAGCTCTTGCTGCCTACAACTTCAACTGCACCCCTCAAAGCAGCAGCACACACGCTGCTCTCGGCACTTTCCTTCTCAGCTCTACGCACCATCCTAAGCCTTGCCTCTCCCACACTCAGGATCCAAAGACAACGGCACCAGGGACTGCTCACACACTAAAGGCACCAGGACAAAAGGCTCACCAGCTTGGCCTTTGCATTCCCGCTGACAGCTCCACAGCTTGAACCCAGAGAACTGCCTGCTGCCAACAGCCTTTCCAATCACTCTGAGCACCTCATGACAAGGAGTGTGGGGAATGAATCTCCAGCAGCCTCCTGCCCCAGGCTGTCCCCCGGGAGCAGCCCTGCTCCAGGCCGTGACTGCCACCTGCACAGCCAAAGGACCCAGAGCCGGTGTTACACACCACGGCTGTGCCTGGCACAGAGACACCAGTGGCCACACAAGTGGCCATGGCACTGTCCACACACAGTCCCTGCTGCTGCTCCCCCAGCCGCTGGCACCAACTCCCAGCCACCCACTCCTAAAGCCACGGGGCCCACTGGGACACTGCGGGGGCTCGTGGAAGCCAGCGGCCATTGTGACACAGCAATGCTGCACAGAGCCCACGGTGCTTTGTGACCCGTGGCTCCCAGGAGAGCCTTTGTGATGCTGGGGAACTACAAGGAAGCCTGGCTCCTCTGTGACACCACCACAGAAGCTCAGGGGAGCCCTGGAGACCGTGCTGATGCTATTGAACCTGATGCAACCCTGCCTCCTCTGTGACACCACAGAAGCTCTTGAAGCCCTGGAGACCGTGCTGATGCTATGGAACCTGATGCAACCCTGCCTCCTCTGTGACACCACAGAACCTCTGGGAGCCCTGGAGACCGTGCTGATGCTATGGAACCTGATGCAACCCTGCCTCCACTGTGACACCACAGAAGCTCAGGGAGCCCTGGAGACTGTGGTGATGCTATGGAACCTGATGCAACCCTGCCTCCACTGTGACACCACAGAACCTCTGGGAGCCCTGGAGACCGTGCTGATGCTATGGAACCTGATGCAACCCTGCCTCCACTGTGACACCACAGAAGCTCAGGGAGCTCTGCAGACCGTGGGGATGCTGGCGAAGCTGACGGAACCCTGGGCACCACAGTGACGCTATGGAACCTGGTGGAACCGAGGGGCCACAGTGACACTGTGGGGCCTTTTGGAAGCAACAGGACCCTGGTGGGAAGCCACGGGATGATTAATCCTGCACGAACCTGCTCCAGGTGGGCTCCTCTCTCCCGGCTTCCACAGGTGCTGCTAGGATCCCACTCCGGCACTGGCTTGGCACGGGCTCACGGCTTCCTTTGGCAATGGCTCTGCTCCAGGATGGCATGCTGCAGAGAATGCAGGTAGATTTTGTGCTCACTCCTGGCATGCAGCTGGACAATAAAGCCTGATCCAGCCCCCCCTCAGCATATGTCCGGCTCTGGCATTGGGGCGGGGCAACTTTGGGAGCAGCCCCAGCCCTGCTCCTGCTCCCGGCTGGGCACCCAGCTGCTGGGACACAGGTGTGTCCTGATGCCACCGTCTACTCCTTTGAGAAGGGGAGGACAGAGTGCATCAGGGAGTTTGGTGTGGCTTACATGCGGCAAGGAGAAGGTGCAGCCCCAAACTGGCTTTCACTTCTAGAACCTTTTGCTATTGCGGGAGCAGCTGCTGGAGCTTTTCAACCGAGCTGCAAGAGTGAAAAGTGTGATGGCATGTCTATCTGAGAAGGAAGGTTCGGTGCCGCAGCCTGTTGTGCACAATTTATATGCTGATAAGAGAAGGGGGTGCTTTTGGAACGTTTTCCTTCCTGACACTTCTGTCTCTGTGAGCTTTAGCTGCTTGGACTCAGGGATACCGAAGGTATGTGAAAGTGACTGGGATGCGAGAATCATGTTGCACAGGGAACAGGGAAGGTCAGCAAATGTTTCCTGTCCTGGCACATCTCTCAGTCTGAACTGCAGCTGCAGATGCTTCACTTCCGCCAAGGACTCTGCCACCTTGAGAGAAGGATGCGCTCTATGGAGTTGAGAAAGAAAGTGCGTCTCACTAGCTTCTTTCCTCTACTTCATAGACAGCAAAGGGGCTATGAAAGGCAGCACTGGCTTTTTGTTCTAGGACTTCTTCTTTACAAGCAGCTGCTGGATGTTTGGAAGGGGGTTTGGGATATGCAAAAATGAGAGGCTAAGATGGTAAGAGGGTAAGATGGAAGTCATCTGGCAAAAGCAGAGCTCACAAAAGGGCCAGCTGAGAAAGCTCTTGCTGCCTACAACTTCAACTGCACCCCTCAAAGCAGCAGCACACACGCTGCTCTCGGCACTTTCCTTCTCAGCTCTACGCACCATCCTAAGCCTTGCCTCTCCCACACTCAGGATCCAAAGACAACGGCACCAGGGACTGCTCACACACTAAAGGCACCAGGACAAAAGGCTCACCAGCTTGGCCTTTGCATTCCCGCTGACAGCTCCACAGCTTGAACCCAGAGAACTGCCTGCTGCCAACAGCCTTTCCAATCACTCTGAGCACCTCATGACAAGGAGTGTGGGGAATGAATCTCCAGCAGCCTCCTGCCCCAGGCTGTCCCCCGGGAGCAGCCCTGCTCCAGGCCGTGACTGCCACCTGCACAGCCAAAGGACCCAGAGCCGGTGTTACACACCACGGCTGTGCCTGACACAGAGACACCAGTGGCCACACAAGTGGCCATGGCACTGTCCACACACAGTCCCTGCTGCTGCTCCCCCAGCCGCTGGCACCAACTCCCAGCCACCCACTCCTAAAGCCACGGGGCCCACTGGGACACTGCGGGGGCTCGTGGAAGCCAGCGGCCATTGTGACACAGCGGGGCTGCACAGAGCCCACGGTGCTTTGTGACCCGTGGCTCCCAGGAGAGCCTTTGTGATGCTGGGGAACTACAAGGAAGCCTGGCTCCTCTGTGACACCACCACAGAAGCTCAGGGGAGCCCTGGAGACCGTGCTGATGCTATTGAACCTGATGCAACCCTGCCTCCTCTGTGACACCACAGAAGCTCTTGGAGCCCTGGAGACCGTGGTGATGCTATGGAACCTGATGCAACCCTGCCTCCTCTGTGACACCACAGAACCTCTGGGAGCCCTGGAGACCGTGCTGATGCTATGGAACCTGATGCAACCCTGCCTCCACTGTGACACCACAGAAGCTCAGGGAGCCCTGGAGACTGTGGTGATGCTATGGAACCTGATGCAACCCTGCCTCCACTGTGACACCACAGAACCTCTGGGAGCCCTGGAGACCGTGCTGATGCTATGGAACCTGATGCAACCCTGCCTCCACTGTGACACCACAGAAGCTCAGGGAGCTCTGCAGACCGTGGGGATGCTGGCGAAGCTGACGGAACCCTGGGCACCACAGTGACGCTATGGAACCTGGTGGAACCGAGGGGCCACAGTGACACTGTGGGGCCTTTTGGAAGCAACAGGACCCTGGTGGGAAGCCACGGGATGATTAATCCTGCACGAACCTGCTCCAGGTGGGCTCCTCTCTCCCGGCTTCCACAGGTGCTGCTAGGATCCCACTCCGGCACTGGCTTGGCACGGGCTGACGGCTTCCTTTGGCAATGGCTCTGCTCCAGGATGGCATGCTGCAGAGAATGCAGGTAGATTTTGTGCTCACTCCTGGCATGCAGCTGGACAATAAAGCCTGATCCAGCCCCCCCTCAGCATATGTCCGGCTCTGGCATTGGGGCGGGGCAACTTTGGGAGCAGCCCCAGCCCTGCTCCTGCTCCCGGCTGGGCACCCAGCTGCTGGGACACAGGTGTGTCCTGATGCCACCGTCTACTCCTTTGAGAAGGGGAGGACAGAGTGCATCAGGGAGTTTGGTGTGGCTTACATGCGGCAAGGAGAAGGTGCAGCCCCAAACTGGCTTTCACTTCTAGAACCTTTTGCTATTGCGGGAGCAGCTGCTGGAGCTTTTCAACCGAGCTGCAAGAGTGAAAAGTGTGATGGCATGTCTATCTGAGAAGGAAGGTTCGGTGCCGCAGCCTGTTGTGCACAATTTATATGCTGATAAGAGAAGGGGGTGCTTTTGGAACGTTTTCCTTCCTGACACTTCTGTCTCTGTGAGCTTTAGCTGCTTGGACTCAGGGATACCGAAGGTATGTGAAAGTGACTGGGATGCGAGAATCATGTTGCACAGGGAACAGGGAAGGTCAGCAAATGTTTCCTGTCCTGGCACATCTCTCAGTCTGAACTGCAGCTGCAGATGCTTCACTTCCGCCAAGGACTCTGCCACCTTGAGAGAAGGATGCGCTCTATGGAGTTGAGAAAGAAAGTGCGTCTCACTAGCTTCTTTCCTCTACTTCATAGACAGCAAAGGGGCTATGAAAGGCAGCACTGGCTTTTTGTTCTAGGACTTCTTCTTTACAAGCAGCTGCTGGATGTTTGGAAGGGGGTTTGGGATATGCAAAAATGAGAGGCTAAGATGGTAAGAGGGTAAGATGGAAGTCATCTGGCAAAAGCAGAGCTCACAAAAGGGCCAGCTGAGAAAGCTCTTGCTGCCTACAACTTCAACTGCACCCCTCAAAGCAGCAGCACACACGCTGCTCTCGGCACTTTCCTTCTCAGCTCTACGCACCATCCTAAGCCTTGCCTCTCCCACACTCAGGATCCAAAGACAACGGCACCAGGGACTGCTCACACACTAAAGGCACCAGGACAAAAGGCTCACCAGCTTGGCCTTTGCATTCCCGCTGACAGCTCCACAGCTTGAACCCAGAGAACTGCCTGCTGCCAACAGCCTTTCCAATCACTCTGAGCACCTCATGACAAGGAGTGTGGGGAATGAATCTCCAGCAGCCTCCTGCCCCAGGCTGTCCCCCGGGAGCAGCCCTGCTCCAGGCCGTGACTGCCACCTGCACAGCCAAAGGACCCAGAGCCGGTGTTACACACCACGGCTGTGCCTGGCACAGAGACACCAGTGGCCACACAAGTGGCCATGGCACTGTCCACACACAGTCCCTGCTGCTGCTCCCCCAGCCGCTGGCACCAACTCCCAGCCACCCACTCCTAAAGCCACGGGGCCCACTGGGACACTGCGGGGGCTCGTGGAAGCCAGCGGCCATTGTGACACAGCAATGCTGCACAGAGCCCACGGTGCTTTGTGACCCGTGGCTCCCAGGAGAGCCTTTGTGATCCTGGGGAACTACAAGGAAGCCTGGCTCCTCTGTGACACCACCACAGAAGCTCAGGGGAGCCCTGGAGACCGTGCTGATGCTATTGAACCTGATGCAACCCTGCCTCCTCTGTGACACCACAGAAGCTCTTGGAGCCCTGGAGACCGTGGTGATGCTATGGAACCTGATGCAACCCTGCCTCCTCTGTGACACCACAGAACCTCTGGGAGCCCTGGAGACCGTGCTGATGCTATGGAACCTGATGCAACCCTGCCTCCACTGTGACACCACAGAAGCTCAGGGAGCCCTGGAGACTGTGGTGATGCTATGGAACCTGATGCAACCCTGCCTCCACTGTGACACCACAGAACCTGTGGGAGCCCTGGAGACCGTGCTGATGCTATGGAACCTGATGCAACCCTGCCTCCACTGTGACACCACAGAAGCTCGGGGAGCTCTGCAGACCGTGGGGATGCTGGCGAAGCTGACGGAACCCTGGGCACCACAGTGACGCTATGGAACCTGGTGGAACCGAGGGGCCACAGTGACACTGTGGGGCCTTTTGGAAGCAACAGGACCCTGGTGGGAAGCCACGGGATGATTAATCCTGCACGAACCTGCTCCAGGTGGGCTCCTCTCTCCCGGCTTCCACAGGTGCTGCTAGGATCCCACTCCGGCACTGGCTTGGCACGGGCTCACGGCTTCCTTTGGCAATGGCTCTGCTCCAGGATGGCATGCTGCAGAGAATGCAGGTAGATTTTGTGCTCACTCCTGGCATGCAGCTGGACAATAAAGCCTGATCCAGCCCCCCCTCAGCATATGTCCGGCTCTGGCATTGGGGCGGGGCAACTTTGGGAGCAGCCCCAGCCCTGCTCCTGCTCCCGGCTGGGCACCCAGCTGCTGGGACACAGGTGTGTCCTGATGCCACCGTCTACTCCTTTGAGAAGGGGAGGACAGAGTGCATCAGGGAGTTTGGTGTGGCTTACATGCGGCAAGGAGAAGGTGCAGCCCCAAACTGGCTTTCACTTCTAGAACCTTTTGCTATTGCGGGAGCAGCTGCTGGAGCTTTTCAACCGAGCTGCAAGAGTGAAAAGTGTGATGGCATGTCTATCTGAGAAGGAAGGTTCGGTGCCGCAGCCTGTTGTGCACAATTTATATGCTGATAAGAGAAGGGGGTGCTTTTGGAACGTTTTCCTTCCTGACACTTCTGTCTCTGTGAGCTTTAGCTGCTTGGACTCAGGGATACCGAAGGTATGTGAAAGTGACTGGGATGCGAGAATCATGTTGCACAGGGAACAGGGAAGGTCAGCAAATGTTTCCTGTCCTGGCACATCTCTCAGTCTGAACTGCAGCTGCAGATGCTTCACTTCCGCCAAGGACTCTGCCACCTTGAGAGAAGGATGCGCTCTATGGAGTTGAGAAAGAAAGTGCGTCTCACTAGCTTCTTTCCTCTACTTCATAGACAGCAAAGGGGCTATGAAAGGCAGCACTGGCTTTTTGTTCTAGGACTTCTTCTTTACAAGCAGCTGCTGGATGTTTGGAAGGGGGTTTGGGATATGCAAAAATGAGAGGCTAAGATGGTAAGAGGGTAAGATGGAAGTCATCTGGCAAAAGCAGAGCTCACAAAAGGGCCAGCTGAGAAAGCTCTTGCTGCCTACAACTTCAACTGCACCCCTCAAAGCAGCAGCACACACGCTGCTCTCGGCACTTTCCTTCTCAGCTCTACGCACCATCCTAAGCCTTGCCTCTCCCACACTCAGGATCCAAAGACAACGGCACCAGGGACTGCTCACACACTAAAGGCACCAGGACAAAAGGCTCACCAGCTTGGCCTTTGCATTCCCGCTGACAGCTCCACAGCTTGAACCCAGAGAACTGCCTGCTGCCAACAGCCTTTCCAATCACTCTGAGCACCTCATGACAAGGAGTGTGGGGAATGAATCTCCAGCAGCCTCCTGCCCCAGGCTGTCCCCCGGGAGCAGCCCTGCTCCAGGCCGTGACTGCCACCTGCACAGCCAAAGGACCCAGAGCCGGTGTTACACACCACGGCTGTGCCTGGCACAGAGACACCAGTGGCCACACAAGTGGCCATGGCACTGTCCACACACAGTCCCTGCTGCTGCTCCCCCAGCCGCTGGCACCAACTCCCAGCCACCCACTCCTAAAGCCACGGGGCCCACTGGGACACTGCGGGGGCTCGTGGAAGCCAGCGGCCATTGTGACACAGCGGGGCTGCACAGAGCCCACGGTGCTTTGTGACCCGTGGCTCCCAGGAGAGCCTTTGTGATGCTGGGGAACTACAAGGAAGCCTGGCTCCTCTGTGACACCACCACAGAAGCTCAGGGGAGCCCTGGAGACTGTGCTGATGCTATTGAACCTGATGCAACCCTGCCTCCTCTGTGACACCACAGAAGCTCTTGGAGCCCTGGAGACCGTGGTGATGCTATGGAACCTGATGCAACCCTGCCTCCTCTGTGACACCACAGAACCTCTGGGAGCTCTGCAGACCGTGCTGATGCTATGGAACCTGATGCAACCCTGCCTCCTCTGTGACACCACAGAACCTCTGGGAGCCCTGGAGACCGTGCTGATGCTATGGAACCTGATGCAACCCTGCCTCCACTGTGACACCACAGAAGCTCAGGGAGCCCTGGAGACTGTGGTGATGCTATGGAACCTGATGCAACCCTGCCTCCACTGTGACACCACAGAACCTGTGGGAGCCCTGGAGACCGTGCTGATGCTATGGAACCTGATGCAACCCTGCCTCCACTGTGACACCACAGAAGCTCGGGGAGCTCTGCAGACCGTGGGGATGCTGGCGAAGCTGACGGAACCCTGGGCACCACAGTGACGCTATGGAACCTGGTGGAACCGAGGGGCCACAGTGACACTGTGGGGCCTTTTGGAAGCAACAGGACCCTGGTGGGAAGCCACGGGATGATTAATCCTGCACGAACCTGCTCCAGGTGGGCTCCTCTCTCCCGGCTTCCACAGGTGCTGCTAGGATCCCACTCCGGCACTGGCTTGGCACGGGCTCACGGCTTCCTTTGGCAATGGCTCTGCTCCAGGATGGCATGCTGCAGAGAATGCAGGTAGATTTTGTGCTCACTCCTGGCATGCAGCTGGACAATAAAGCCTGATCCAGCCCCCCCTCAGCATATGTCCGGCTCTGGCATTGGGGCGGGGCAACTTTGGGAGCAGCCCCAGCCCTGCTCCTGCTCCCGGCTGGGCACCCAGCTGCTGGGACACAGGTGTGTCCTGATGCCACCGTCTACTCCTTTGAGAAGGGGAGGACAGAGTGCATCAGGGAGTTTGGTGTGGCTTACATGCGGCAAGGAGAAGGTGCAGCCCCAAACTGGCTTTCACTTCTAGAACCTTTTGCTATTGCGGGAGCAGCTGCTGGAGCTTTTCAACCGAGCTGCAAGAGTGAAAAGTGTGATGGCATGTCTATCTGAGAAGGAAGGTTCGGTGCCGCAGCCTGTTGTGCACAATTTATATGCTGATAAGAGAAGGGGGTGCTTTTGGAACGTTTTCCTTCCTGACACTTCTGTCTCTGTGAGCTTTAGCTGCTTGGACTCAGGGATACCGAAGGTATGTGAAAGTGACTGGGATGCGAGAATCATGTTGCACAGGGAACAGGGAAGGTCAGCAAATGTTTCCTGTCCTGGCACATCTCTCAGTCTGAACTGCAGCTGCAGATGCTTCACTTCCGCCAAGGACTCTGCCACCTTGAGAGAAGGATGCGCTCTATGGAGTTGAGAAAGAAAGTGCGTCTCACTAGCTTCTTTCCTCTACTTCATAGACAGCAAAGGGGCTATGAAAGGCAGCACTGGCTTTTTGTTCTAGGACTTCTTCTTTACAAGCAGCTGCTGGATGTTTGGAAGGGGGTTTGGGATATGCAAAAATGAGAGGCTAAGATGGTAAGAGGGTAAGATGGAAGTCATCTGGCAAAAGCAGAGCTCACAAAAGGGCCAGCTGAGAAAGCTCTTGCTGCCTACAACTTCAACTGCACCCCTCAAAGCAGCAGCACACACGCTGCTCTCGGCACTTTCCTTCTCAGCTCTACGCACCATCCTAAGCCTTGCCTCTCCCACACTCAGGATCCAAAGACAACGGCACCAGGGACTGCTCACACACTAAAGGCACCAGGACAAAAGGCTCACCAGCTTGGCCTTTGCATTCCCGCTGACAGCTCCACAGCTTGAACCCAGAGAACTGCCTGCTGCCAACAGCCTTTCCAATCACTCTGAGCACCTCATGACAAGGAGTGTGGGGAATGAATCTCCAGCAGCCTCCTGCCCCAGGCTGTCCCCCGGGAGCAGCCCTGCTCCAGGCCGTGACTGCCACCTGCACAGCCAAAGGACCCAGAGCCGGTGTTACACACCACGGCTGTGCCTGGCACAGAGACACCAGTGGCCACACAAGTGGCCATGGCACTGTCCACACACAGTCCCTGCTGCTGCTCCCCCAGCCGCTGGCACCAACTCCCAGCCACCCACTCCTAAAGCCACGGGGCCCACTGGGACACTGCGGGGGCTCGTGGAAGCCAGCGGCCATTGTGACACAGCAATGCTGCACAGAGCCCACGGTGCTTTGTGACCCGTGGCTCCCAGGAGAGCCTTTGTGATGCTGGGGAACTACAAGGAAGCCTGGCTCCTCTGTGACACCACCACAGAAGCTCAGGGGAGCCCTGGAGACCGTGCTGATGCTATTGAACCTGATGCAACCCTGCCTCCTCTGTGACACCACAGAAGCTCTTGGAGCCCTGGAGACCGTGCTGATGCTATGGAACCTGATGCAACCCTGCCTCCTCTGTGACACCACAGAACCTCTGGGAGCCCTGGAGACCGTGCTGATGCTATGGAACCTGATGCAACCCTGCCTCCACTGTGACACCACAGAAGCTCAGGGAGCCCTGGAGACTGTGGTGATGCTATGGAACCTGATGCAACCCTGCCTCCACTGTGACACCACAGAACCTCTGGGAGCCCTGGAGACCGTGCTGATGCTATGGAACCTGATGCAACCCTGCCTCCACTGTGACACCACAGAAGCTCGGGGAGCTCTGCAGACCGTGGGGATGCTGGCGAAGCTGACGGAACCCTGGGCACCACAGTGACGCTATGGAACCTGGTGGAACCGAGGGGCCACAGTGACACTGTGGGGCCTTTTGGAAGCAACAGGACCCTGGTGGGAAGCCACGGGATGATTAATCCTGCACGAACCTGCTCCAGGTGGGCTCCTCTCTCCCGGCTTCCACAGGTGCTGCTAGGATCCCACTCCGGCACTGGCTTGGCACGGGCTCACGGCTTCCTTTGGCAATGGCTCTGCTCCAGGATGGCATGCTGCAGAGAATGCAGGTAGATTTTGTGCTCACTCCTGGCATGCAGCTGGACAATAAAGCCTGATCCAGCCCCCCCTCAGCATATGTCCGGCTCTGGCATTGGGGCGGGGCAACTTTGGGAGCAGCCCCAGCCCTGCTCCTGCTCCCGGCTGGGCACCCAGCTGCTGGGACACAGGTGTGTCCTGATGCCACCGTCTACTCCTTTGAGAAGGGGAGGACAGAGTGCATCAGGGAGTTTGGTGTGGCTTACATGCGGCAAGGAGAAGGTGCAGCCCCAAACTGGCTTTCACTTCTAGAACCTTTTGCTATTGCGGGAGCAGCTGCTGGAGCTTTTCAACCGAGCTGCAAGAGTGAAAAGTGTGATGGCATGTCTATCTGAGAAGGAAGGTTCGGTGCCGCAGCCTGTTGTGCACAATTTATATGCTGATAAGAGAAGGGGGTGCTTTTGGAACGTTTTCCTTCCTGACACTTCTGTCTCTGTGAGCTTTAGCTGCTTGGACTCAGGGATACCGAAGGTATGTGAAAGTGACTGGGATGCGAGAATCATGTTGCACAGGGAACAGGGAAGGTCAGCAAATGTTTCCTGTCCTGGCACATCTCTCAGTCTGAACTGCAGCTGCAGATGCTTCACTTCCGCCAAGGACTCTGCCACCTTGAGAGAAGGATGCGCTCTATGGAGTTGAGAAAGAAAGTGCGTCTCACTAGCTTCTTTCCTCTACTTCATAGACAGCAAAGGGGCTATGAAAGGCAGCACTGGCTTTTTGTTCTAGGACTTCTTCTTTACAAGCAGCTGCTGGATGTTTGGAAGGGGGTTTGGGATATGCAAAAATGAGAGGCTAAGATGGTAAGAGGGTAAGATGGAAGTCATCTGGCAAAAGCAGAGCTCACAAAAGGGCCAGCTGAGAAAGCTCTTGCTGCCTACAACTTCAACTGCACCCCTCAAAGCAGCAGCACACACGCTGCTCTCGGCACTTTCCTTCTCAGCTCTACGCCCCATCCTAAGCCTTGCCTCTCCCACACTCAGGATCCAAAGACAACGGCACCAGGGACTGCTCACACACTAAAGGCACCAGGACAAAAGGCTCACCAGCTTGGCCTTTGCATTCCCGCTGACAGCTCCACAGCTTGAACCCAGAGAACTGCCTGCTGCCAACAGCCTTTCCAATCACTCTGAGCACCTCATGACAAGGAGTGTGGGGAATGAATCTCCAGCAGCCTCCTGCCCCAGGCTGTCCCCCGGGAGCAGCCCTGCTCCAGGCCGTGACTGCCACCTGCACAGCCAAAGGACCCAGAGCCGGTGTTACACACCACGGCTGTGCCTGGCACAGAGACACCAGTGGCCACACAAGTGGCCATGGCACTGTCCACACACAGTCCCTGCTGCTGCTCCCCCAGCCGCTGGCACCAACTCCCAGCCACCCACTCCTAAAGCCACGGGGCCCACTGGGACACTGCGGGGGCTCGTGGAAGCCAGCGGCCATTGTGACACAGCGGGGCTGCACAGAGCCCACGGTGCTTTGTGACCCGTGGCTCCCAGGAGAGCCTTTGTGATGCTGGGGAACTACAAGGAAGCCTGGCTCCTCTGTGACACCACCACAGAAGCTCAGGGGAGCCCTGGAGACCGTGCTGATGCTATTGAACCTGATGCAACCCTGCCTCCTCTGTGACACCACAGAAGCTCTTGGAGCCCTGGAGACCGTGCTGATGCTATGGAACCTGATGCAACCCTGCCTCCTCTGTGACACCACAGAACCTCTGGGAGCCCTGGAGACCGTGCTGATGCTATGGAACCTGATGCAACCCTGCCTCCACTGTGACACCACAGAAGCTCAGGGAGCCCTGGAGACTGTGGTGATGCTATGGAACCTGATGCAACCCTGCCTCCACTGTGACACCACAGAACCTCTGGGAGCCCTGGAGACCGTGCTGATGCTATGGAACCTGATGCAACCCTGCCTCCACTGTGACACCACAGAAGCTCGGGGAGCTCTGCAGACCGTGGGGATGCTGGCGAAGCTGACGGAACCCTGGGCACCACAGTGACGCTATGGAACCTGGTGGAACCGAGGGGCCACAGTGACACTGTGGGGCCTTTTGGAAGCAACAGGACCCTGGTGGGAAGCCACGGGATGATTAATCCTGCACGAACCTGCTCCAGGTGGGCTCCTCTCTCCCGGCTTCCACAGGTGCTGCTAGGATCCCACTCCGGCACTGGCTTGGCACGGGCTCACGGCTTCCTTTGGCAATGGCTCTGCTCCAGGATGGCATGCTGCAGAGAATGCAGGTAGATTTTGTGCTCACTCCTGGCATGCAGCTGGACAATAAAGCCTGATCCAGCCCCCCCTCAGCATATGTCCGGCTCTGGCATTGGGGCGGGGCAACTTTGGGAGCAGCCCCAGCCCTGCTCCTGCTCCCGGCTGGGCACCCAGCTGCTGGGACACAGGTGTGTCCTGATGCCACCGTCTACTCCTTTGAGAAGGGGAGGACAGAGTGCATCAGGGAGTTTGGTGTGGCTTACATGCGGCAAGGAGAAGGTGCAGCCCCAAACTGGCTTTCACTTCTAGAACCTTTTGCTATTGCGGGAGCAGCTGCTGGAGCTTTTCAACCGAGCTGCAAGAGTGAAAAGTGTGATGGCATGTCTATCTGAGAAGGAAGGTTCGGTGCCGCAGCCTGTTGTGCACAATTTATATGCTGATAAGAGAAGGGGGTGCTTTTGGAACGTTTTCCTTCCTGACACTTCTGTCTCTGTGAGCTTTAGCTGCTTGGACTCAGGGATACCGAAGGTATGTGAAAGTGACTGGGATGCGAGAATCATGTTGCACAGGGAACAGGGAAGGTCAGCAAATGTTTCCTGTCCTGGCACATCTCTCAGTCTGAACTGCAGCTGCAGATGCTTCACTTCCGCCAAGGACTCTGCCACCTTGAGAGAAGGATGCGCTCTATGGAGTTGAGAAAGAAAGTGCGTCTCACTAGCTTCTTTCCTCTACTTCATAGACAGCAAAGGGGCTATGAAAGGCAGCACTGGCTTTTTGTTCTAGGACTTCTTCTTTACAAGCAGCTGCTGGATGTTTGGAAGGGGGTTTGGGATATGCAAAAATGAGAGGCTAAGATGGTAAGAGGGTAAGATGGAAGTCATCTGGCAAAAGCAGAGCTCACAAAAGGGCCAGCTGAGAAAGCTCTTGCTGCCTACAACTTCAACTGCACCCCTCAAAGCAGCAGCACACACGCTGCTCTCGGCACTTTCCTTCTCAGCTCTACGCACCATCCTAAGCCTTGCCTCTCCCACACTCAGGATCCAAAGACAACGGCACCAGGGACTGCTCACACACTAAAGGCACCAGGACAAAAGGCTCACCAGCTTGGCCTTTGCATTCCCGCTGACAGCTCCACAGCTTGAACCCAGAGAACTGCCTGCTGCCAACAGCCTTTCCAATCACTCTGAGCACCTCATGACAAGGAGTGTGGGGAATGAATCTCCAGCAGCCTCCTGCCCCAGGCTGTCCCCCGGGAGCAGCCCTGCTCCAGGCCGTGACTGCCACCTGCACAGCCAAAGGACCCAGAGCCGGTGTTACACACCACGGCTGTGCCTGACACAGAGACACCAGTGGCCACACAAGTGGCCATGGCACTGTCCACACACAGTCCCTGCTGCTGCTCCCCCAGCCGCTGGCACCAACTCCCAGCCACCCACTCCTAAAGCCACGGGGCCCACTGGGACACTGCGGGGGCTCGTGGAAGCCAGCGGCCATTGTGACACAGCGGGGCTGCACAGAGCCCACGGTGCTTTGTGACCCGTGGCTCCCAGGAGAGCCTTTGTGATGCTGGGGAACTACAAGGAAGCCTGGCTCCTCTGTGACACCACCACAGAAGCTCAGGGGAGCCCTGGAGACCGTGCTGATGCTATTGAACCTGATGCAACCCTGCCTCCTCTGTGACACCACAGAAGCTCTTGGAGCCCTGGAGACCGTGGTGATGCTATGGAACCTGAGGCAACCCTGCCTCCTCTGTGACACCACAGAACCTCTGGGAGCCCTGGAGACCGTGCTGATGCTATGGAACCTGATGCAACCCTGCCTCCACTGTGACACCACAGAAGCTCAGGGAGCCCTGGAGACTGTGGTGATGCTATGGAACCTGATGCAACCCTGCCTGCACTGTGACACCACAGAACCTCTGGGAGCCCTGGAGACCGTGCTGATGCTATGGAACCTGATGCAACCCTGCCTCCACTGTGACACCACAGAAGCTCGGGGAGCTCTGCAGACCGTGGGGATGCTGGCGAAGCTGACGGAACCCTGGGCACCACAGTGACGCTATGGAACCTGGTGGAACCGAGGGGCCACAGTGACACTGTGGGGCCTTTTGGAAGCAACAGGACCCTGGTGGGAAGCCACGGGATGATTAATCCTGCACGAACCTGCTCCAGGTGGGCTCCTCTCTCCCGGCTTCCACAGGTGCTGCTAGGATCCCACTCCGGCACTGGCTTGGCACGGGCTCACGGCTTCCTTTGGCAATGGCTCTGCTCCAGGATGGCATGCTGCAGAGAATGCAGGTAGATTTTGTGCTCACTCCTGGCATGCAGCTGGACAATAAAGCCTGATCCAGCCCCCCCTCAGCATATGTCCGGCTCTGGCATTGGGGCGGGGCAACTTTGGGAGCAGCCCCAGCCCTGCTCCTGCTCCCGGCTGGGCACCCAGCTGCTGGGACACAGGTGTGTCCTGATGCCACCGTCTACTCCTTTGAGAAGGGGAGGACAGAGTGCATCAGGGAGTTTGGTGTGGCTTACATGCGGCAAGGAGAAGGTGCAGCCCCAAACTGGCTTTCACTTCTAGAACCTTTTGCTATTGCGGGAGCAGCTGCTGGAGCTTTTCAACCGAGCTGCAAGAGTGAAAAGTGTGATGGCATGTCTATCTGAGAAGGAAGGTTCGGTGCCGCAGCCTGTTGTGCACAATTTATATGCTGATAAGAGAAGGGGGTGCTTTTGGAACGTTTTCCTTCCTGACACTTCTGTCTCTGTGAGCTTTAGCTGCTTGGACTCAGGGATACCGAAGGTATGTGAAAGTGACTGGGATGCGAGAATCATGTTGCACAGGGAACAGGGAAGGTCAGCAAATGTTTCCTGTCCTGGCACATCTCTCAGTCTGAACTGCAGCTGCAGATGCTTCACTTCCGCCAAGGACTCTGCCACCTTGAGAGAAGGATGCGCTCTATGGAGTTGAGAAAGAAAGTGCGTCTCACTAGCTTCTTTCCTCTACTTCATAGACAGCAAAGGGGCTATGAAAGGCAGCACTGGCTTTTTGTTCTAGGACTTCTTCTTTACAAGCAGCTGCTGGATGTTTGGAAGGGGGTTTGGGATATGCAAAAATGAGAGGCTAAGATGGTAAGAGGGTAAGATGGAAGTCATCTGGCAAAAGCAGAGCTCACAAAAGGGCCAGCTGAGAAAGCTCTTGCTGCCTACAACTTCAACTGCACCCCTCAAAGCAGCAGCACACACGCTGCTCTCGGCACTTTCCTTCTCAGCTCTACGCACCATCCTAAGCCTTGCCTCTCCCACACTCAGGATCCAAAGACAACGGCACCAGGGACTGCTCACACACTAAAGGCACCAGGACAAAAGGCTCACCAGCTTGGCCTTTGCATTCCCGCTGACAGCTCCACAGCTTGAACCCAGAGAACTGCCTGCTGCCAACAGCCTTTCCAATCACTCTGAGCACCTCATGACAAGGAGTGTGGGGAATGAATCTCCAGCAGCCTCCTGCCCCAGGCTGTCCCCCGGGAGCAGCCCTGCTCCAGGCCGTGACTGCCACCTGCACAGCCAAAGGACCCAGAGCCGGTGTTACACACCACGGCTGTGCCTGGCACAGAGACACCAGTGGCCACACAAGTGGCCATGGCACTGTCCACACACAGTCCCTGCTGCTGCTCCCCCAGCCGCTGGCACCAACTCCCAGCCACCCACTCCTAAAGCCACGGGGCCCACTGGGACACTGCGGGGGCTCGTGGAAGCCAGCGGCCATTGTGACACAGCGGGGCTGCACAGAGCCCACGGTGCTTTGTGACCCGTGGCTCCCAGGAGAGCCTTTGTGATGCTGGGGAACTACAAGGAAGCCTGGCTCCTCTGTGACACCACCACAGAAGCTCAGGGGAGCCCTGGAGACTGTGCTGATGCTATTGAACCTGATGCAACCCTGCCTCCTCTGTGACACCACAGAAGCTCTTGGAGCCCTGGAGACCGTGGTGATGCTATGGAACCTGATGCAACCCTGCCTCCTCTGTGACACCACAGAACCTCTGGGAGCTCTGCAGACCGTGCTGATGCTATGGAACCTGATGCAACCCTGCCTCCTCTGTGACACCACAGAACCTCTGGGAGCCCTGGAGACCGTGCTGATGCTATGGAACCTGATGCAACCCTGCCTCCACTGTGACACCACAGAAGCTCAGGGAGCCCTGGAGACTGTGGTGATGCTATGGAACCTGATGCAACCCTGCCTCCACTGTGACACCACAGAACCTCTGGGAGCCCTGGAGACCGTGCTGATGCTATGGAACCTGATGCAACCCTGCCTCCACTGTGACACCACAGAAGCTCGGGGAGCTCTGCAGACCGTGGGGATGCTGGCGAAGCTGACGGAACCCTGGGCACCACAGTGACGCTATGGAACCTGGTGGAACCGAGGGGCCACAGTGACACTGTGGGGCCTTTTGGAAGCAACAGGACCCTGGTGGGAAGCCACGGGATGATTAATCCTGCACGAACCTGCTCCAGGTGGGCTCCTCTCTCCCGGCTTCCACAGGTGCTGCTAGGATCCCACTCCGGCACTGGCTTGGCACGGGCTCACGGCTTCCTTTGGCAATGGCTCTGCTCCAGGATGGCATGCTGCAGAGAATGCAGGTAGATTTTGTGCTCACTCCTGGCATGCAGCTGGACAATAAAGCCTGATCCAGCCCCCCCTCAGCATATGTCCGGCTCTGGCATTGGGGCGGGGCAACTTTGGGAGCAGCCCCAGCCCTGCTCCTGCTCCCGGCTGGGCACCCAGCTGCTGGGACACAGGTGTGTCCTGATGCCACCGTCTACTCCTTTGAGAAGGGGAGGACAGAGTGCATCAGGGAGTTTGGTGTGGCTTACATGCGGCAAGGAGAAGGTGCAGCCCCAAACTGGCTTTCACTTCTAGAACCTTTTGCTATTGCGGGAGCAGCTGCTGGAGCTTTTCAACCGAGCTGCAAGAGTGAAAAGTGTGATGGCATGTCTATCTGAGAAGGAAGGTTCGGTGCCGCAGCCTGTTGTGCACAATTTATATGCTGATAAGAGAAGGGGGTGCTTTTGGAACGTTTTCCTTCCTGACACTTCTGTCTCTGTGAGCTTTAGCTGCTTGGACTCAGGGATACCGAAGGTATGTGAAAGTGACTGGGATGCGAGAATCATGTTGCACAGGGAACAGGGAAGGTCAGCAAATGTTTCCTGTCCTGGCACATCTCTCAGTCTGAACTGCAGCTGCAGATGCTTCACTTCCGCCAAGGACTCTGCCACCTTGAGAGAAGGATGCGCTCTATGGAGTTGAGAAAGAAAGTGCGTCTCACTAGCTTCTTTCCTCTACTTCATAGACAGCAAAGGGGCTATGAAAGGCAGCACTGGCTTTTTGTTCTAGGACTTCTTCTTTACAAGCAGCTGCTGGATGTTTGGAAGGGGGTTTGGGATATGCAAAAATGAGAGGCTAAGATGGTAAGAGGGTAAGATGGAAGTCATCTGGCAAAAGCAGAGCTCACAAAAGGGCCAGCTGAGAAAGCTCTTGCTGCCTACAACTTCAACTGCACCCCTCAAAGCAGCAGCACACACGCTGCTCTCGGCACTTTCCTTCTCAGCTCTACGCACCATCCTAAGCCTTGCCTCTCCCACACTCAGGATCCAAAGACAACGGCACCAGGGACTGCTCACACACTAAAGGCACCAGGACAAAAGGCTCACCAGCTTGGCCTTTGCATTCCCGCTGACAGCTCCACAGCTTGAACCCAGAGAACTGCCTGCTGCCAACAGCCTTTCCAATCACTCTGAGCACCTCATGACAAGGAGTGTGGGGAATGAATCTCCAGCAGCCTCCTGCCCCAGGCTGTCCCCCGGGAGCAGCCCTGCTCCAGGCCGTGACTGCCACCTGCACAGCCAAAGGACCCAGAGCCGGTGTTACACACCACGGCTGTGCCTGGCACAGAGACACCAGTGGCCACACAAGTGGCCATGGCACTGTCCACACACAGTCCCTGCTGCTGCTCCCCCAGCCGCTGGCACCAACTCCCAGCCACCCACTCCTAAAGCCACGGGGCCCACTGGGACACTGCGGGGGCTCGTGGAAGCCAGCGGCCATTGTGACACAGCAATGCTGCACAGAGCCCACGGTGCTTTGTGACCCGTGGCTCCCAGGAGAGCCTTTGTGATCCTGGGGAACTACAAGGAAGCCTGGCTCCTCTGTGACACCACCACAGAAGCTCAGGGGAGCCCTGGAGACCGTGCTGATGCTATTGAACCTGATGCAACCCTGCCTCCTCTGTGACACCACAGAAGCTCTTGGAGCCCTGGAGACCGTGCTGATGCTATGGAACCTGATGCAACCCTGCCTCCTCTGTGACACCACAGAACCTCTGGGAGCCCTGGAGACCGTGCTGATGCTATGGAACCTGATGCAACCCTGCCTCCACTGTGACACCACAGAAGCTCAGGGAGCCCTGGAGACTGTGGTGATGCTATGGAACCTGATGCAACCCTGCCTCCACTGTGACACCACAGAACCTCTGGGAGCCCTGGAGACCGTGCTGATGCTATGGAACCTGATGCAACCCTGCCTCCACTGTGACACCACAGAAGCTCGGGGAGCTCTGCAGACCGTGGGGATGCTGGCGAAGCTGACGGAACCCTGGGCACCACAGTGACGCTATGGAACCTGGTGGAACCGAGGGGCCACAGTGACACTGTGGGGCCTTTTGGAAGCAACAGGACCCTGGTGGGAAGCCACGGGATGATTAATCCTGCACGAACCTGCTCCAGGTGGGCTCCTCTCTCCCGGCTTCCACAGGTGCTGCTAGGATCCCACTCCGGCACTGGCTTGGCACGGGCTCACGGCTTCCTTTGGCAATGGCTCTGCTCCAGGATGGCATGCTGCAGAGAATGCAGGTAGATTTTGTGCTCACTCCTGGCATGCAGCTGGACAATAAAGCCTGATCCAGCCCCCCCTCAGCATATGTCCGGCTCTGGCATTGGGGCGGGGCAACTTTGGGAGCAGCCCCAGCCCTGCTCCTGCTCCCGGCTGGGCACCCAGCTGCTGGGACACAGGTGTGTCCTGATGCCACCGTCTACTCCTTTGAGAAGGGGAGGACAGAGTGCATCAGGGAGTTTGGTGTGGCTTACATGCGGCAAGGAGAAGGTGCAGCCCCAAACTGGCTTTCACTTCTAGAACCTTTTGCTATTGCGGGAGCAGCTGCTGGAGCTTTTCAACCGAGCTGCAAGAGTGAAAAGTGTGATGGCATGTCTATCTGAGAAGGAAGGTTCGGTGCCGCAGCCTGTTGTGCACAATTTATATGCTGATAAGAGAAGGGGGTGCTTTTGGAACGTTTTCCTTCCTGACACTTCTGTCTCTGTGAGCTTTAGCTGCTTGGACTCAGGGATACCGAAGGTATGTGAAAGTGACTGGGATGCGAGAATCATGTTGCACAGGGAACAGGGAAGGTCAGCAAATGTTTCCTGTCCTGGCACATCTCTCAGTCTGAACTGCAGCTGCAGATGCTTCACTTCCGCCAAGGACTCTGCCACCTTGAGAGAAGGATGCGCTCTATGGAGTTGAGAAAGAAAGTGCGTCTCACTAGCTTCTTTCCTCTACTTCATAGACAGCAAAGGGGCTATGAAAGGCAGCACTGGCTTTTTGTTCTAGGACTTCTTCTTTACAAGCAGCTGCTGGATGTTTGGAAGGGGGTTTGGGATATGCAAAAATGAGAGGCTAAGATGGTAAGAGGGTAAGATGGAAGTCATCTGGCAAAAGCAGAGCTCACAAAAGGGCCAGCTGAGAAAGCTCTTGCTGCCTACAACTTCAACTGCACCCCTCAAAGCAGCAGCACACACGCTGCTCTCGGCACTTTCCTTCTCAGCTCTACGCACCATCCTAAGCCTTGCCTCTCCCACACTCAGGATCCAAAGACAACGGCACCAGGGACTGCTCACACACTAAAGGCACCAGGACAAAAGGCTCACCAGCTTGGCCTTTGCATTCCCGCTGACAGCTCCACAGCTTGAACCCAGAGAACTGCCTGCTGCCAACAGCCTTTCCAATCACTCTGAGCACCTCATGACAAGGAGTGTGGGGAATGAATCTCCAGCAGCCTCCTGCCCCAGGCTGTCCCCCGGGAGCAGCCCTGCTCCAGGCCGTGACTGCCACCTGCACAGCCAAAGGACCCAGAGCCGGTGTTACACACCACGGCTGTGCCTGGCACAGAGACACCAGTGGCCACACAAGTGGCCATGGCACTGTCCACACACAGTCCCTGCTGCTGCTCCCCCAGCCGCTGGCACCAACTCCCAGCCACCCACTCCTAAAGCCACGGGGCCCACTGGGACACTGCGGGGGCTCGTGGAAGCCAGCGGCCATTGTGACACAGCGGGGCTGCACAGAGCCCACGGTGCTTTGTGACCCGTGGCTCCCAGGAGAGCCTTTGTGATGCTGGGGAACTACAAGGAAGCCTGGCTCCTCTGTGACACCACCACAGAAGCTCAGGGGAGCCCTGGAGACTGTGCTGATGCTATTGAACCTGATGCAACCCTGCCTCCTCTGTGACACCACAGAAGCTCTTGGAGCCCTGGAGACCGTGGTGATGCTATGGAACCTGATGCAACCCTGCCTCCTCTGTGACACCACAGAACCTCTGGGAGCTCTGCAGACCGTGCTGATGCTATGGAACCTGATGCAACCCTGCCTCCACTGTGACACCACAGAAGCTCAGGGAGCCCTGGAGACTGTGGTGATGCTATGGAACCTGATGCAACCCTGCCTCCACTGTGACACCACAGAACCTCTGGGAGCCCTGGAGACCGTGCTGATGCTATGGAACCTGATGCAACCCTGCCTCCACTGTGACACCACAGAAGCTCGGGGAGCTCTGCAGACCGTGGGGATGCTGGCGAAGCTGACGGAACCCTGGGCACCACAGTGACGCTATGGAACCTGGTGGAACCGAGGGGCCACAGTGACACTGTGGGGCCTTTTGGAAGCAACAGGACCCTGGTGGGAAGCCACGGGATGATTAATCCTGCACGAACCTGCTCCAGGTGGGCTCCTCTCTCCCGGCTTCCACAGGTGCTGCTAGGATCCCACTCCGGCACTGGCTTGGCACGGGCTCACGGCTTCCTTTGGCAATGGCTCTGCTCCAGGATGGCATGCTGCAGAGAATGCAGGTAGATTTTGTGCTCACTCCTGGCATGCAGCTGGACAATAAAGCCTGATCCAGCCCCCCCTCAGCATATGTCCGGCTCTGGCATTGGGGCGGGGCAACTTTGGGAGCAGCCCCAGCCCTGCTCCTGCTCCCGGCTGGGCACCCAGCTGCTGGGACACAGGTGTGTCCTGATGCCACCGTCTACTCCTTTGAGAAGGGGAGGACAGAGTGCATCAGGGAGTTTGGTGTGGCTTACATGCGGCAAGGAGAAGGTGCAGCCCCAAACTGGCTTTCACTTCTAGAACCTTTTGCTATTGCGGGAGCAGCTGCTGGAGCTTTTCAACCGAGCTGCAAGAGTGAAAAGTGTGATGGCATGTCTATCTGAGAAGGAAGGTTCGGTGCCGCAGCCTGTTGTGCACAATTTATATGCTGATAAGAGAAGGGGGTGCTTTTGGAACGTTTTCCTTCCTGACACTTCTGTCTCTGTGAGCTTTAGCTGCTTGGACTCAGGGATACCGAAGGTATGTGAAAGTGACTGGGATGCGAGAATCATGTTGCACAGGGAACAGGGAAGGTCAGCAAATGTTTCCTGTCCTGGCACATCTCTCAGTCTGAACTGCAGCTGCAGATGCTTCACTTCCGCCAAGGACTCTGCCACCTTGAGAGAAGGATGCGCTCTATGGAGTTGAGAAAGAAAGTGCGTCTCACTAGCTTCTTTCCTCTACTTCATAGACAGCAAAGGGGCTATGAAAGGCAGCACTGGCTTTTTGTTCTAGGACTTCTTCTTTACAAGCAGCTGCTGGATGTTTGGAAGGGGGTTTGGGATATGCAAAAATGAGAGGCTAAGATGGTAAGAGGGTAAGATGGAAGTCATCTGGCAAAAGCAGAGCTCACAAAAGGGCCAGCTGAGAAAGCTCTTGCTGCCTACAACTTCAACTGCACCCCTCAAAGCAGCAGCACACACGCTGCTCTCGGCACTTTCCTTCTCAGCTCTACGCACCATCCTAAGCCTTGCCTCTCCCACACTCAGGATCCAAAGACAACGGCACCAGGGACTGCTCACACACTAAAGGCACCAGGACAAAAGGCTCACCAGCTTGGCCTTTGCATTCCCGCTGACAGCTCCACAGCTTGAACCCAGAGAACTGCCTGCTGCCAACAGCCTTTCCAATCACTCTGAGCACCTCATGACAAGGAGTGTGGGGAATGAATCTCCAGCAGCCTCCTGCCCCAGGCTGTCCCCCGGGAGCAGCCCTGCTCCAGGCCGTGACTGCCACCTGCACAGCCAAAGGACCCAGAGCCGGTGTTACACACCACGGCTGTGCCTGGCACAGAGACACCAGTGGCCACACAAGTGGCCATGGCACTGTCCACACACAGTCCCTGCTGCTGCTCCCCCAGCCGCTGGCACCAACTCCCAGCCACCCACTCCTAAAGCCACGGGGCCCACTGGGACACTGCGGGGGCTCGTGGAAGCCAGCGGCCATTGTGACACAGCGGGGCTGCACAGAGCCCACGGTGCTTTGTGACCCGTGGCTCCCAGGAGAGCCTTTGTGATGCTGGGGAACTACAAGGAAGCCTGGCTCCTCTGTGACACCACCACAGAAGCTCAGGGGAGCCCTGGAGACTGTGCTGATGCTATTGAACCTGATGCAACCCTGCCTCCTCTGTGACACCACAGAAGCTCTTGGAGCCCTGGAGACCGTGGTGATGCTATGGAACCTGATGCAACCCTGCCTCCTCTGTGACACCACAGAACCTCTGGGAGCTCTGCAGACCGTGCTGATGCTATGGAACCTGATGCAACCCTGCCTCCTCTGTGACACCACAGAACCTCTGGGAGCCCTGGAGACCGTGCTGATGCTATGGAACCTGATGCAACCCTGCCTCCACTGTGACACCACAGAAGCTCAGGGAGCCCTGGAGACTGTGGTGATGCTATGGAACCTGATGCAACCCTGCCTCCACTGTGACACCACAGAACCTCTGGGAGCCCTGGAGACCGTGCTGATGCTATGGAACCTGATGCAACCCTGCCTCCACTGTGACACCACAGAAGCTCGGGGAGCTCTGCAGACCGTGGGGATGCTGGCGAAGCTGACGGAACCCTGGGCACCACAGTGACGCTATGGAACCTGGTGGAACCGAGGGGCCACAGTGACACTGTGGGGCCTTTTGGAAGCAACAGGACCCTGGTGGGAAGCCACGGGATGATTAATCCTGCACGAACCTGCTCCAGGTGGGCTCCTCTCTCCCGGCTTCCACAGGTGCTGCTAGGATCCCACTCCGGCACTGGCTTGGCACGGGCTCACGGCTTCCTTTGGCAATGGCTCTGCTCCAGGATGGCATGCTGCAGAGAATGCAGGTAGATTTTGTGCTCACTCCTGGCATGCAGCTGGACAATAAAGCCTGATCCAGCCCCCCCTCAGCATATGTCCGGCTCTGGCATTGGGGCGGGGCAACTTTGGGAGCAGCCCCAGCCCTGCTCCTGCTCCCGGCTGGGCACCCAGCTGCTGGGACACAGGTGTGTCCTGATGCCACCGTCTACTCCTTTGAGAAGGGGAGGACAGAGTGCATCAGGGAGTTTGGTGTGGCTTACATGCGGCAAGGAGAAGGTGCAGCCCCAAACTGGCTTTCACTTCTAGAACCTTTTGCTATTGCGGGAGCAGCTGCTGGAGCTTTTCAACCGAGCTGCAAGAGTGAAAAGTGTGATGGCATGTCTATCTGAGAAGGAAGGTTCGGTGCCGCAGCCTGTTGTGCACAATTTATATGCTGATAAGAGAAGGGGGTGCTTTTGGAACGTTTTCCTTCCTGACACTTCTGTCTCTGTGAGCTTTAGCTGCTTGGACTCAGGGATACCGAAGGTATGTGAAAGTGACTGGGATGCGAGAATCATGTTGCACAGGGAACAGGGAAGGTCAGCAAATGTTTCCTGTCCTGGCACATCTCTCAGTCTGAACTGCAGCTGCAGATGCTTCACTTCCGCCAAGGACTCTGCCACCTTGAGAGAAGGATGCGCTCTATGGAGTTGAGAAAGAAAGTGCGTCTCACTAGCTTCTTTCCTCTACTTCATAGACAGCAAAGGGGCTATGAAAGGCAGCACTGGCTTTTTGTTCTAGGACTTCTTCTTTACAAGCAGCTGCTGGATGTTTGGAAGGGGGTTTGGGATATGCAAAAATGAGAGGCTAAGATGGTAAGAGGGTAAGATGGAAGTCATCTGGCAAAAGCAGAGCTCACAAAAGGGCCAGCTGAGAAAGCTCTTGCTGCCTACAACTTCAACTGCACCCCTCAAAGCAGCAGCACACACGCTGCTCTCGGCACTTTCCTTCTCAGCTCTACGCACCATCCTAAGCCTTGCCTCTCCCACACTCAGGATCCAAAGACAACGGCACCAGGGACTGCTCACACACTAAAGGCACCAGGACAAAAGGCTCACCAGCTTGGCCTTTGCATTCCCGCTGACAGCTCCACAGCTTGAACCCAGAGAACTGCCTGCTGCCAACAGCCTTTCCAATCACTCTGAGCACCTCATGACAAGGAGTGTGGGGAATGAATCTCCAGCAGCCTCCTGCCCCAGGCTGTCCCCCGGGAGCAGCCCTGCTCCAGGCCGTGACTGCCACCTGCACAGCCAAAGGACCCAGAGCCGGTGTTACACACCACGGCTGTGCCTGGCACAGAGACACCAGTGGCCACACAAGTGGCCATGGCACTGTCCACACACAGTCCCTGCTGCTGCTCCCCCAGCCGCTGGCACCAACTCCCAGCCACCCACTCCTAAAGCCACGGGGCCCACTGGGACACTGCGGGGGCTCGTGGAAGCCAGCGGCCATTGTGACACAGCGGGGCTGCACAGAGCCCACGGTGCTTTGTGACCCGTGGCTCCCAGGAGAGCCTTTGTGATGCTGGGGAACTACAAGGAAGCCTGGCTCCTCTGTGACACCACCACAGAAGCTCAGGGGAGCCCTGGAGACTGTGCTGATGCTATTGAACCTGATGCAACCCTGCCTCCTCTGTGACACCACAGAAGCTCTTGGAGCCCTGGAGACCGTGGTGATGCTATGGAACCTGATGCAACCCTGCCTCCTCTGTGACACCACAGAACCTCTGGGAGCTCTGCAGACCGTGCTGATGCTATGGAACCTGATGCAACCCTGCCTCCACTGTGACACCACAGAAGCTCAGGGAGCCCTGGAGACTGTGGTGATGCTATGGAACCTGATGCAACCCTGCCTCCACTGTGACACCACAGAACCTCTGGGAGCCCTGGAGACCGTGCTGATGCTATGGAACCTGATGCAACCCTGCCTCCACTGTGACACCACAGAAGCTCGGGGAGCTCTGCAGACCGTGGGGATGCTGGCGAAGCTGACGGAACCCTGGGCACCACAGTGACGCTATGGAACCTGGTGGAACCGAGGGGCCACAGTGACACTGTGGGGCCTTTTGGAAGCAACAGGACCCTGGTGGGAAGCCACGGGATGATTAATCCTGCACGAACCTGCTCCAGGTGGGCTCCTCTCTCCCGGCTTCCACAGGTGCTGCTAGGATCCCACTCCGGCACTGGCTTGGCACGGGCTCACGGCTTCCTTTGGCAATGGCTCTGCTCCAGGATGGCATGCTGCAGAGAATGCAGGTAGATTTTGTGCTCACTCCTGGCATGCAGCTGGACAATAAAGCCTGATCCAGCCCCCCCTCAGCATATGTCCGGCTCTGGCATTGGGGCGGGGCAACTTTGGGAGCAGCCCCAGCCCTGCTCCTGCTCCCGGCTGGGCACCCAGCTGCTGGGACACAGGTGTGTCCTGATGCCACCGTCTACTCCTTTGAGAAGGGGAGGACAGAGTGCATCAGGGAGTTTGGTGTGGCTTACATGCGGCAAGGAGAAGGTGCAGCCCCAAACTGGCTTTCACTTCTAGAACCTTTTGCTATTGCGGGAGCAGCTGCTGGAGCTTTTCAACCGAGCTGCAAGAGTGAAAAGTGTGATGGCATGTCTATCTGAGAAGGAAGGTTCGGTGCCGCAGCCTGTTGTGCACAATTTATATGCTGATAAGAGAAGGGGGTGCTTTTGGAACGTTTTCCTTCCTGACACTTCTGTCTCTGTGAGCTTTAGCTGCTTGGACTCAGGGATACCGAAGGTATGTGAAAGTGACTGGGATGCGAGAATCATGTTGCACAGGGAACAGGGAAGGTCAGCAAATGTTTCCTGTCCTGGCACATCTCTCAGTCTGAACTGCAGCTGCAGATGCTTCACTTCCGCCAAGGACTCTGCCACCTTGAGAGAAGGATGCGCTCTATGGAGTTGAGAAAGAAAGTGCGTCTCACTAGCTTCTTTCCTCTACTTCATAGACAGCAAAGGGGCTATGAAAGGCAGCACTGGCTTTTTGTTCTAGGACTTCTTCTTTACAAGCAGCTGCTGGATGTTTGGAAGGGGGTTTGGGATATGCAAAAATGAGAGGCTAAGATGGTAAGAGGGTAAGATGGAAGTCATCTGGCAAAAGCAGAGCTCACAAAAGGGCCAGCTGAGAAAGCTCTTGCTGCCTACAACTTCAACTGCACCCCTCAAAGCAGCAGCACACACGCTGCTCTCGGCACTTTCCTTCTCAGCTCTACGCACCATCCTAAGCCTTGCCTCTCCCACACTCAGGATCCAAAGACAACGGCACCAGGGACTGCTCACACACTAAAGGCACCAGGACAAAAGGCTCACCAGCTTGGCCTTTGCATTCCCGCTGACAGCTCCACAGCTTGAACCCAGAGAACTGCCTGCTGCCAACAGCCTTTCCAATCACTCTGAGCACCTCATGACAAGGAGTGTGGGGAATGAATCTCCAGCAGCCTCCTGCCCCAGGCTGTCCCCCGGGAGCAGCCCTGCTCCAGGCCGTGACTGCCACCTGCACAGCCAAAGGACCCAGAGCCGGTGTTACACACCACGGCTGTGCCTGGCACAGAGACACCAGTGGCCACACAAGTGGCCATGGCACTGTCCACACACAGTCCCTGCTGCTGCTCCCCCAGCCGCTGGCACCAACTCCCAGCCACCCACTCCTAAAGCCACGGGGCCCACTGGGACACTGCGGGGGCTCGTGGAAGCCAGCGGCCATTGTGACACAGCGGGGCTGCACAGAGCCCACGGTGCTTTGTGACCCGTGGCTCCCAGGAGAGCCTTTGTGATGCTGGGGAACTACAAGGAAGCCTGGCTCCTCTGTGACACCACCACAGAAGCTCAGGGGAGCCCTGGAGACTGTGCTGATGCTATTGAACCTGATGCAACCCTGCCTCCTCTGTGACACCACAGAAGCTCTTGGAGCCCTGGAGACCGTGGTGATGCTATGGAACCTGATGCAACCCTGCCTCCTCTGTGACACCACAGAACCTCTGGGAGCCCTGCAGACCGTGCTGATGCTATGGAACCTGATGCAACCCTGCCTCCACTGTGACACCACAGAAGCTCAGGGAGCCCTGGAGACTGTGGTGATGCTATGGAACCTGATGCAACCCTGCCTCCACTGTGACACCACAGAACCTCTGGGAGCCCTGGAGACCGTGCTGATGCTATGGAACCTGATGCAACCCTGCCTCCACTGTGACACCACAGAAGCTCGGGGAGCTCTGCAGACCGTGGGGATGCTGGCGAAGCTGACGGAACCCTGGGCACCACAGTGACGCTATGGAACCTGGTGGAACCGAGGGGCCACAGTGACACTGTGGGGCCTTTTGGAAGCAACAGGACCCTGGTGGGAAGCCACGGGATGATTAATCCTGCACGAACCTGCTCCAGGTGGGCTCCTCTCTCCCGGCTTCCACAGGTGCTGCTAGGATCCCACTCCGGCACTGGCTTGGCACGGGCTCACGGCTTCCTTTGGCAATGGCTCTGCTCCAGGATGGCATGCTGCAGAGAATGCAGGTAGATTTTGTGCTCACTCCTGGCATGCAGCTGGACAATAAAGCCTGATCCAGCCCCCCCTCAGCATATGTCCGGCTCTGGCATTGGGGCGGGGCAACTTTGGGAGCAGCCCCAGCCCTGCTCCTGCTCCCGGCTGGGCACCCAGCTGCTGGGACACAGGTGTGTCCTGATGCCACCGTCTACTCCTTTGAGAAGGGGAGGACAGAGTGCATCAGGGAGTTTGGTGTGGCTTACATGCGGCAAGGAGAAGGTGCAGCCCCAAACTGGCTTTCACTTCTAGAACCTTTTGCTATTGCGGGAGCAGCTGCTGGAGCTTTTCAACCGAGCTGCAAGAGTGAAAAGTGTGATGGCATGTCTATCTGAGAAGGAAGGTTCGGTGCCGCAGCCTGTTGTGCACAATTTATATGCTGATAAGAGAAGGGGGTGCTTTTGGAACGTTTTCCTTCCTGACACTTCTGTCTCTGTGAGCTTTAGCTGCTTGGACTCAGGGATACCGAAGGTATGTGAAAGTGACTGGGATGCGAGAATCATGTTGCACAGGGAACAGGGAAGGTCAGCAAATGTTTCCTGTCCTGGCACATCTCTCAGTCTGAACTGCAGCTGCAGATGCTTCACTTCCGCCAAGGACTCTGCCACCTTGAGAGAAGGATGCGCTCTATGGAGTTGAGAAAGAAAGTGCGTCTCACTAGCTTCTTTCCTCTACTTCATAGACAGCAAAGGGGCTATGAAAGGCAGCACTGGCTTTTTGTTCTAGGACTTCTTCTTTACAAGCAGCTGCTGGATGTTTGGAAGGGGGTTTGGGATATGCAAAAATGAGAGGCTAAGATGGTAAGAGGGTAAGATGGAAGTCATCTGGCAAAAGCAGAGCTCACAAAAGGGCCAGCTGAGAAAGCTCTTGCTGCCTACAACTTCAACTGCACCCCTCAAAGCAGCAGCACACACGCTGCTCTCGGCACTTTCCTTCTCAGCTCTACGCACCATCCTAAGCCTTGCCTCTCCCACACTCAGGATCCAAAGACAACGGCACCAGGGACTGCTCACACACTAAAGGCACCAGGACAAAAGGCTCACCAGCTTGGCCTTTGCATTCCCGCTGACAGCTCCACAGCTTGAACCCAGAGAACTGCCTGCTGCCAACAGCCTTTCCAATCACTCTGAGCACCTCATGACAAGGAGTGTGGGGAATGAATCTCCAGCAGCCTCCTGCCCCAGGCTGTCCCCCGGGAGCAGCCCTGCTCCAGGCTGTGACTGCCACCTGCACAGCCAAAGGACCCAGAGCCGGTGTTACACACCACGGCTGTGCCTGGCACAGAGACACCAGTGGCCACACAAGTGGCCATGGCACTGTCCACACACAGTCCCTGCTGCTGCTCCCCCAGCCGCTGGCACCAACTCCCAGCCACCCACTCCTAAAGCCACGGGGCCCACTGGGACACTGCGGGGGCTCGTGGAAGCCAGCGGCCATTGTGACACAGCGGGGCTGCACAGAGCCCACGGTGCTTTGTGACCCGTGGCTCCCAGGAGAGCCTTTGTGATGCTGGGGAACTACAAGGAAGCCTGGCTCCTCTGTGACACCACCACAGAAGCTCAGGGGAGCCCTGGAGACCGTGCTGATGCTATTGAACCTGATGCAACCCTGCCTCCTCTGTGACAACACAGAAGCTCTTGGAGCCCTGGAGACCGTGGTGATGCTATGGAACCTGATGCAACCCTGCCTCCTCTGTGACACCACAGAACCTCTGGGAGCCCTGGAGACCGTGCTGATGCTATGGAACCTGATGCAACCCTGCCTCCACTGTGACACCACAGAAGCTCAGGGAGCCCTGGAGACTGTGGTGATGCTATGGAACCTGATGCAACCCTGCCTCCACTGTGACACCACAGAACCTCTGGGAGCCCTGGAGACCGTGCTGATGCTATGGAACCTGATGCAACCCTGCCTCCACTGTGACACCACAGAAGCTCGGGGAGCTCTGCAGACCGTGGGGATGCTGGCGAAGCTGACGGAACCCTGGGCACCACAGTGACGCTATGGAACCTGGTGGAACCGAGGGGCCACAGTGACACTGTGGGGCCTTTTGGAAGCAACAGGACCCTGGTGGGAAGCCACGGGATGATTAATCCTGCACGAACCTGCTCCAGGTGGGCTCCTCTCTCCCGGCTTCCACAGGTGCTGCTAGGATCCCACTCCGGCACTGGCTTGGCACGGGCTCACGGCTTCCTTTGGCAATGGCTCTGCTCCAGGATGGCATGCTGCAGAGAATGCAGGTAGATTTTGTGCTCACTCCTGGCATGCAGCTGGACAATAAAGCCTGATCCAGCCCCCCCTCAGCATATGTCCGGCTCTGGCATTGGGGCGGGGCAACTTTGGGAGCAGCCCCAGCCCTGCTCCTGCTCCCGGCTGGGCACCCAGCTGCTGGGACACAGGTGTGTCCTGATGCCACCGTCTACTCCTTTGAGAAGGGGAGGACAGAGTGCATCAGGGAGTTTGGTGTGGCTTACATGCGGCAAGGAGAAGGTGCAGCCCCAAACTGGCTTTCACTTCTAGAACCTTTTGCTATTGCGGGAGCAGCTGCTGGAGCTTTTCAACCGAGCTGCAAGAGTGAAAAGTGTGATGGCATGTCTATCTGAGAAGGAAGGTTCGGTGCCGCAGCCTGTTGTGCACAATTTATATGCTGATAAGAGAAGGGGGTGCTTTTGGAACGTTTTCCTTCCTGACACTTCTGTCTCTGTGAGCTTTAGCTGCTTGGACTCAGGGATACCGAAGGTATGTGAAAGTGACTGGGATGCGAGAATCATGTTGCACAGGGAACAGGGAAGGTCAGCAAATGTTTCCTGTCCTGGCACATCTCTCAGTCTGAACTGCAGCTGCAGATGCTTCACTTCCGCCAAGGACTCTGCCACCTTGAGAGAAGGATGCGCTCTATGGAGTTGAGAAAGAAAGTGCGTCTCACTAGCTTCTTTCCTCTACTTCATAGACAGCAAAGGGGCTATGAAAGGCAGCACTGGCTTTTTGTTCTAGGACTTCTTCTTTACAAGCAGCTGCTGGATGTTTGGAAGGGGGTTTGGGATATGCAAAAATGAGAGGCTAAGATGGTAAGAGGGTAAGATGGAAGTCATCTGGCAAAAGCAGAGCTCACAAAAGGGCCAGCTGAGAAAGCTCTTGCTGCCTACAACTTCAACTGCACCCCTCAAAGCAGCAGCACACACGCTGCTCTCGGCACTTTCCTTCTCAGCTCTACGCACCATCCTAAGCCTTGCCTCTCCCACACTCAGGATCCAAAGACAACGGCACCAGGGACTGCTCACACACTAAAGGCACCAGGACAAAAGGCTCACCAGCTTGGCCTTTGCATTCCCGCTGACAGCTCCACAGCTTGAACCCAGAGAACTGCCTGCTGCCAACAGCCTTTCCAATCACTCTGAGCACCTCATGACAAGGAGTGTGGGGAATGAATCTCCAGCAGCCTCCTGCCCCAGGCTGTCCCCCGGGAGCAGCCCTGCTCCAGGCCGTGACTGCCACCTGCACAGCCAAAGGACCCAGAGCCGGTGTTACACACCACGGCTGTGCCTGGCACAGAGACACCAGTGGCCACACAAGTGGCCATGGCACTGTCCACACACAGTCCCTGCTGCTGCTCCCCCAGCCGCTGGCACCAACTCCCAGCCACCCACTCCTAAAGCCACGGGGCCCACTGGGACACTGCGGGGGCTCGTGGAAGCCAGCGGCCATTGTGACACAGCGGGGCTGCACAGAGCCCACGGTGCTTTGTGACCCGTGGCTCCCAGGAGAGCCTTTGTGATGCTGGGGAACTACAAGGAAGCCTGGCTCCTCTGTGACACCACCACAGAAGCTCAGGGGAGCCCTGGAGACCGTGCTGATGCTATTGAACCTGATGCAACCCTGCCTCCTCTGTGACACCACAGAAGCTCTTGGAGCCCTGGAGACCGTGGTGATGCTATGGAACCTGATGCAACCCTGCCTCCTCTGTGACACCACAGAACCTCTGGGAGCCCTGCAGACCGTGCTGATGCTATGGAACCTGATGCAACCCTGCCTCCACTGTGACACCACAGAAGCTCAGGGAGCCCTGGAGACTGTGGTGATGCTATGGAACCTGATGCAACCCTGCCTCCACTGTGACACCACAGAACCTCTGGGAGCCCTGGAGACCGTGCTGATGCTATGGAACCTGATGCAACCCTGCCTCCACTGTGACACCACAGAAGCTCGGGGAGCTCTGCAGACCGTGGGGATGCTGGCGAAGCTGACGGAACCCTGGGCACCACAGTGACGCTATGGAACCTGGTGGAACCGAGGGGCCACAGTGACACTGTGGGGCCTTTTGGAAGCAACAGGACCCTGGTGGGAAGCCACGGGATGATTAATCCTGCACGAACCTGCTCCAGGTGGGCTCCTCTCTCCCGGCTTCCACAGGTGCTGCTAGGATCCCACTCCGGCACTGGCTTGGCACGGGCTCACGGCTTCCTTTGGCAATGGCTCTGCTCCAGGATGGCATGCTGCAGAGAATGCAGGTAGATTTTGTGCTCACTCCTGGCATGCAGCTGGACAATAAAGCCTGATCCAGCCCCCCCTCAGCATATGTCCGGCTCTGGCATTGGGGCGGGGCAACTTTGGGAGCAGCCCCAGCCCTGCTCCTGCTCCCGGCTGGGCACCCAGCTGCTGGGACACAGGTGTGTCCTGATGCCACCGTCTACTCCTTTGAGAAGGGGAGGACAGAGTGCATCAGGGAGTTTGGTGTGGCTTACATGCGGCAAGGAGAAGGTGCAGCCCCAAACTGGCTTTCACTTCTAGAACCTTTTGCTATTGCGGGAGCAGCTGCTGGAGCTTTTCAACCGAGCTGCAAGAGTGAAAAGTGTGATGGCATGTCTATCTGAGAAGGAAGGTTCGGTGCCGCAGCCTGTTGTGCACAATTTATATGCTGATAAGAGAAGGGGGTGCTTTTGGAACGTTTTCCTTCCTGACACTTCTGTCTCTGTGAGCTTTAGCTGCTTGGACTCAGGGATACCGAAGGTATGTGAAAGTGACTGGGATGCGAGAATCATGTTGCACAGGGAACAGGGAAGGTCAGCAAATGTTTCCTGTCCTGGCACATCTCTCAGTCTGAACTGCAGCTGCAGATGCTTCACTTCCGCCAAGGACTCTGCCACCTTGAGAGAAGGATGCGCTCTATGGAGTTGAGAAAGAAAGTGCGTCTCACTAGCTTCTTTCCTCTACTTCATAGACAGCAAAGGGGCTATGAAAGGCAGCACTGGCTTTTTGTTCTAGGACTTCTTCTTTACAAGCAGCTGCTGGATGTTTGGAAGGGGGTTTGGGATATGCAAAAATGAGAGGCTAAGATGGTAAGAGGGTAAGATGGAAGTCATCTGGCAAAAGCAGAGCTCACAAAAGGGCCAGCTGAGAAAGCTCTTGCTGCCTACAACTTCAACTGCACCCCTCAAAGCAGCAGCACACACGCTGCTCTCGGCACTTTCCTTCTCAGCTCTACGCACCATCCTAAGCCTTGCCTCTCCCACACTCAGGATCCAAAGACAACGGCACCAGGGACTGCTCACACACTAAAGGCACCAGGACAAAAGGCTCACCAGCTTGGCCTTTGCATTCCCGCTGACAGCTCCACAGCTTGAACCCAGAGAACTGCCTGCTGCCAACAGCCTTTCCAATCACTCTGAGCACCTCATGACAAGGAGTGTGGGGAATGAATCTCCAGCAGCCTCCTGCCCCAGGCTGTCCCCCGGGAGCAGCCCTGCTCCAGGCCGTGACTGCCACCTGCACAGCCAAAGGACCCAGAGCCGGTGTTACACACCACGGCTGTGCCTGGCACAGAGACACCAGTGGCCACACAAGTGGCCATGGCACTGTCCACACACAGTCCCTGCTGCTGCTCCCCCAGCCGCTGGCACCAACTCCCAGCCACCCACTCCTAAAGCCACGGGGCCCACTGGGACACTGCGGGGGCTCGTGGAAGCCAGCGGCCATTGTGACACAGCGGGGCTGCACAGAGCCCACGGTGCTTTGTGACCCGTGGCTCCCAGGAGAGCCTTTGTGATGCTGGGGAACTACAAGGAAGCCTGGCTCCTCTGTGACACCACCACAGAAGCTCAGGGGAGCCCTGGAGACCGTGCTGATGCTATTGAACCTGATGCAACCCTGCCTCCTCTGTGACAACACAGAAGCTCTTGGAGCCCTGGAGACCGTGGTGATGCTATGGAACCTGATGCAACCCTGCCTCCTCTGTGACACCACAGAACCTCTGGGAGCCCTGGAGACCGTGCTGATGCTATGGAACCTGATGCAACCCTGCCTCCACTGTGACACCACAGAAGCTCAGGGAGCCCTGGAGACTGTGGTGATGCTATGGAACCTGATGCAACCCTGCCTCCACTGTGACACCACAGAACCTCTGGGAGCCCTGGAGACCGTGCTGATGCTATGGAACCTGATGCAACCCTGCCTCCACTGTGACACCACAGAAGCTCGGGGAGCTCTGCAGACCGTGGGGATGCTGGCGAAGCTGACGGAACCCTGGGCACCACAGTGACGCTATGGAACCTGGTGGAACCGAGGGGCCACAGTGACACTGTGGGGCCTTTTGGAAGCAACAGGACCCTGGTGGGAAGCCACGGGATGATTAATCCTGCACGAACCTGCTCCAGGTGGGCTCCTCTCTCCCGGCTTCCACAGGTGCTGCTAGGATCCCACTCCGGCACTGGCTTGGCACGGGCTCACGGCTTCCTTTGGCAATGGCTCTGCTCCAGGATGGCATGCTGCAGAGAATGCAGGTAGATTTTGTGCTCACTCCTGGCATGCAGCTGGACAATAAAGCCTGATCCAGCCCCCCCTCAGCATATGTCCGGCTCTGGCATTGGGGCGGGGCAACTTTGGGAGCAGCCCCAGCCCTGCTCCTGCTCCCGGCTGGGCACCCAGCTGCTGGGACACAGGTGTGTCCTGATGCCACCGTCTACTCCTTTGAGAAGGGGAGGACAGAGTGCATCAGGGAGTTTGGTGTGGCTTACATGCGGCAAGGAGAAGGTGCAGCCCCAAACTGGCTTTCACTTCTAGAACCTTTTGCTATTGCGGGAGCAGCTGCTGGAGCTTTTCAACCGAGCTGCAAGAGTGAAAAGTGTGATGGCATGTCTATCTGAGAAGGAAGGTTCGGTGCCGCAGCCTGTTGTGCACAATTTATATGCTGATAAGAGAAGGGGGTGCTTTTGGAACGTTTTCCTTCCTGACACTTCTGTCTCTGTGAGCTTTAGCTGCTTGGACTCAGGGATACCGAAGGTATGTGAAAGTGACTGGGATGCGAGAATCATGTTGCACAGGGAACAGGGAAGGTCAGCAAATGTTTCCTGTCCTGGCACATCTCTCAGTCTGAACTGCAGCTGCAGATGCTTCACTTCCGCCAAGGACTCTGCCACCTTGAGAGAAGGATGCGCTCTATGGAGTTGAGAAAGAAAGTGCGTCTCACTAGCTTCTTTCCTCTACTTCATAGACAGCAAAGGGGCTATGAAAGGCAGCACTGGCTTTTTGTTCTAGGACTTCTTCTTTACAAGCAGCTGCTGGATGTTTGGAAGGGGGTTTGGGATATGCAAAAATGAGAGGCTAAGATGGTAAGAGGGTAAGATGGAAGTCATCTGGCAAAAGCAGAGCTCACAAAAGGGCCAGCTGAGAAAGCTCTTGCTGCCTACAACTTCAACTGCACCCCTCAAAGCAGCAGCACACACGCTGCTCTCGGCACTTTCCTTCTCAGCTCTACGCACCATCCTAAGCCTTGCCTCTCCCACACTCAGGATCCAAAGACAACGGCACCAGGGACTGCTCACACACTAAAGGCACCAGGACAAAAGGCTCACCAGCTTGGCCTTTGCATTCCCGCTGACAGCTCCACAGCTTGAACCCAGAGAACTGCCTGCTGCCAACAGCCTTTCCAATCACTCTGAGCACCTCATGACAAGGAGTGTGGGGAATGAATCTCCAGCAGCCTCCTGCCCCAGGCTGTCCCCCGGGAGCAGCCCTGCTCCAGGCCGTGACTGCCACCTGCACAGCCAAAGGACCCAGAGCCGGTGTTACACACCACGGCTGTGCCTGGCACAGAGACACCAGTGGCCACACAAGTGGCCATGGCACTGTCCACACACAGTCCCTGCTGCTGCTCCCCCAGCCGCTGGCACCAACTCCCAGCCACCCACTCCTAAAGCCACGGGGCCCACTGGGACACTGCGGGGGCTCGTGGAAGCCAGCGGCCATTGTGACACAGCGGGGCTGCACAGAGCCCACGGTGCTTTGTGACCCGTGGCTCCCAGGAGAGCCTTTGTGATGCTGGGGAACTACAAGGAAGCCTGGCTCCTCTGTGACACCACCACAGAAGCTCAGGGGAGCCCTGGAGACCGTGCTGATGCTATTGAACCTGATGCAACCCTGCCTCCTCTGTGACACCACAGAAGCTCTTGGAGCCCTGGAGACCGTGGTGATGCTATGGAACCTGATGCAACCCTGCCTCCTCTGTGACACCACAGAACCTCTGGGAGCCCTGGAGACCGTGCTGATGCTATGGAACCTGATGCAACCCTGCCTCCACTGTGACACCACAGAAGCTCAGGGAGCCCTGGAGACTGTGGTGATGCTATGGAACCTGATGCAACCCTGCCTCCACTGTGACACCACAGAACCTCTGGGAGCCCTGGAGACCGTGCTGATGCTATGGAACCTGATGCAACCCTGCCTCCACTGTGACACCACAGAAGCTCGGGGAGCTCTGCAGACCGTGGGGATGCTGGCGAAGCTGACGGAACCCTGGGCACCACAGTGACGCTATGGAACCTGGTGGAACCGAGGGGCCACAGTGACACTGTGGGGCCTTTTGGAAGCAACAGGACCCTGGTGGGAAGCCACGGGATGATTAATCCTGCACGAACCTGCTCCAGGTGGGCTCCTCTCTCCCGGCTTCCACAGGTGCTGCTAGGATCCCACTCCGGCACTGGCTTGGCACGGGCTCACGGCTTCCTTTGGCAATGGCTCTGCTCCAGGATGGCATGCTGCAGAGAATGCAGGTAGATTTTGTGCTCACTCCTGGCATGCAGCTGGACAATAAAGCCTGATCCAGCCCCCCCTCAGCATATGTCCGGCTCTGGCATTGGGGCGGGGCAACTTTGGGAGCAGCCCCAGCCCTGCTCCTGCTCCCGGCTGGGCACCCAGCTGCTGGGACACAGGTGTGTCCTGATGCCACCGTCTACTCCTTTGAGAAGGGGAGGACAGAGTGCATCAGGGAGTTTGGTGTGGCTTACATGCGGCAAGGAGAAGGTGCAGCCCCAAACTGGCTTTCACTTCTAGAACCTTTTGCTATTGCGGGAGCAGCTGCTGGAGCTTTTCAACCGAGCTGCAAGAGTGAAAAGTGTGATGGCATGTCTATCTGAGAAGGAAGGTTCGGTGCCGCAGCCTGTTGTGCACAATTTATATGCTGATAAGAGAAGGGGGTGCTTTTGGAACGTTTTCCTTCCTGACACTTCTGTCTCTGTGAGCTTTAGCTGCTTGGACTCAGGGATACCGAAGGTATGTGAAAGTGACTGGGATGCGAGAATCATGTTGCACAGGGAACAGGGAAGGTCAGCAAATGTTTCCTGTCCTGGCACATCTCTCAGTCTGAACTGCAGCTGCAGATGCTTCACTTCCGCCAAGGACTCTGCCACCTTGAGAGAAGGATGCGCTCTATGGAGTTGAGAAAGAAAGTGCGTCTCACTAGCTTCTTTCCTCTACTTCATAGACAGCAAAGGGGCTATGAAAGGCAGCACTGGCTTTTTGTTCTAGGACTTCTTCTTTACAAGCAGCTGCTGGATGTTTGGAAGGGGGTTTGGGATATGCAAAAATGAGAGGCTAAGATGGTAAGAGGGTAAGATGGAAGTCATCTGGCAAAAGCAGAGCTCACAAAAGGGCCAGCTGAGAAAGCTCTTGCTGCCTACAACTTCAACTGCACCCCTCAAAGCAGCAGCACACACGCTGCTCTCGGCACTTTCCTTCTCAGCTCTACGCACCATCCTAAGCCTTGCCTCTCCCACACTCAGGATCCAAAGACAACGGCACCAGGGACTGCTCACACACTAAAGGCACCAGGACAAAAGGCTCACCAGCTTGGCCTTTGCATTCCCGCTGACAGCTCCACAGCTTGAACCCAGAGAACTGCCTGCTGCCAACAGCCTTTCCAATCACTCTGAGCACCTCATGACAAGGAGTGTGGGGAATGAATCTCCAGCAGCCTCCTGCCCCAGGCTGTCCCCCGGGAGCAGCCCTGCTCCAGGCTGTGACTGCCACCTGCACAGCCAAAGGACCCAGAGCCGGTGTTACACACCACGGCTGTGCCTGGCACAGAGACACCAGTGGCCACACAAGTGGCCATGGCACTGTCCACACACAGTCCCTGCTGCTGCTCCCCCAGCCGCTGGCACCAACTCCCAGCCACCCACTCCTAAAGCCACGGGGCCCACTGGGACACTGCGGGGGCTCGTGGAAGCCAGCGGCCATTGTGACACAGCGGGGCTGCACAGAGCCCACGGTGCTTTGTGACCCGTGGCTCCCAGGAGAGCCTTTGTGATGCTGGGGAACTACAAGGAAGCCTGGCTCCTCTGTGACACCACCACAGAAGCTCAGGGGAGCCCTGGAGACCGTGCTGATGCTATTGAACCTGATGCAACCCTGCCTCCTCTGTGACAACACAGAAGCTCTTGGAGCCCTGGAGACCGTGGTGATGCTATGGAACCTGATGCAACCCTGCCTCCTCTGTGACACCACAGAACCTCTGGGAGCCCTGGAGACCGTGCTGATGCTATGGAACCTGATGCAACCCTGCCTCCACTGTGACACCACAGAAGCTCAGGGAGCCCTGGAGACTGTGGTGATGCTATGGAACCTGATGCAACCCTGCCTCCACTGTGACACCACAGAACCTCTGGGAGCCCTGGAGACCGTGCTGATGCTATGGAACCTGATGCAACCCTGCCTCCACTGTGACACCACAGAAGCTCGGGGAGCTCTGCAGACCGTGGGGATGCTGGCGAAGCTGACGGAACCCTGGGCACCACAGTGACGCTATGGAACCTGGTGGAACCGAGGGGCCACAGTGACACTGTGGGGCCTTTTGGAAGCAACAGGACCCTGGTGGGAAGCCACGGGATGATTAATCCTGCACGAACCTGCTCCAGGTGGGCTCCTCTCTCCCGGCTTCCACAGGTGCTGCTAGGATCCCACTCCGGCACTGGCTTGGCACGGGCTCACGGCTTCCTTTGGCAATGGCTCTGCTCCAGGATGGCATGCTGCAGAGAATGCAGGTAGATTTTGTGCTCACTCCTGGCATGCAGCTGGACAATAAAGCCTGATCCAGCCCCCCCTCAGCATATGTCCGGCTCTGGCATTGGGGCGGGGCAACTTTGGGAGCAGCCCCAGCCCTGCTCCTGCTCCCGGCTGGGCACCCAGCTGCTGGGACACAGGTGTGTCCTGATGCCACCGTCTACTCCTTTGAGAAGGGGAGGACAGAGTGCATCAGGGAGTTTGGTGTGGCTTACATGCGGCAAGGAGAAGGTGCAGCCCCAAACTGGCTTTCACTTCTAGAACCTTTTGCTATTGCGGGAGCAGCTGCTGGAGCTTTTCAACCGAGCTGCAAGAGTGAAAAGTGTGATGGCATGTCTATCTGAGAAGGAAGGTTCGGTGCCGCAGCCTGTTGTGCACAATTTATATGCTGATAAGAGAAGGGGGTGCTTTTGGAACGTTTTCCTTCCTGACACTTCTGTCTCTGTGAGCTTTAGCTGCTTGGACTCAGGGATACCGAAGGTATGTGAAAGTGACTGGGATGCGAGAATCATGTTGCACAGGGAACAGGGAAGGTCAGCAAATGTTTCCTGTCCTGGCACATCTCTCAGTCTGAACTGCAGCTGCAGATGCTTCACTTCCGCCAAGGACTCTGCCACCTTGAGAGAAGGATGCGCTCTATGGAGTTGAGAAAGAAAGTGCGTCTCACTAGCTTCTTTCCTCTACTTCATAGACAGCAAAGGGGCTATGAAAGGCAGCACTGGCTTTTTGTTCTAGGACTTCTTCTTTACAAGCAGCTGCTGGATGTTTGGAAGGGGGTTTGGGATATGCAAAAATGAGAGGCTAAGATGGTAAGAGGGTAAGATGGAAGTCATCTGGCAAAAGCAGAGCTCACAAAAGGGCCAGCTGAGAAAGCTCTTGCTGCCTACAACTTCAACTGCACCCCTCAAAGCAGCAGCACACACGCTGCTCTCGGCACTTTCCTTCTCAGCTCTACGCACCATCCTAAGCCTTGCCTCTCCCACACTCAGGATCCAAAGACAACGGCACCAGGGACTGCTCACACACTAAAGGCACCAGGACAAAAGGCTCACCAGCTTGGCCTTTGCATTCCCGCTGACAGCTCCACAGCTTGAACCCAGAGAACTGCCTGCTGCCAACAGCCTTTCCAATCACTCTGAGCACCTCATGACAAGGAGTGTGGGGAATGAATCTCCAGCAGCCTCCTGCCCCAGGCTGTCCCCCGGGAGCAGCCCTGCTCCAGGCCGTGACTGCCACCTGCACAGCCAAAGGACCCAGAGCCGGTGTTACACACCACGGCTGTGCCTGGCACAGAGACACCAGTGGCCACACAAGTGGCCATGGCACTGTCCACACACAGTCCCTGCTGCTGCTCCCCCAGCCGCTGGCACCAACTCCCAGCCACCCACTCCTAAAGCCACGGGGCCCACTGGGACACTGCGGGGGCTCGTGGAAGCCAGCGGCCATTGTGACACAGCGGGGCTGCACAGAGCCCACGGTGCTTTGTGACCCGTGGCTCCCAGGAGAGCCTTTGTGATGCTGGGGAACTACAAGGAAGCCTGGCTCCTCTGTGACACCACCACAGAAGCTCAGGGGAGCCCTGGAGACCGTGCTGATGCTATTGAACCTGATGCAACCCTGCCTCCTCTGTGACACCACAGAAGCTCTTGGAGCCCTGGAGACCGTGGTGATGCTATGGAACCTGATGCAACCCTGCCTCCTCTGTGACACCACAGAACCTCTGGGAGCCCTGGAGACCGTGCTGATGCTATGGAACCTGATGCAACCCTGCCTCCACTGTGACACCACAGAAGCTCAGGGAGCCCTGGAGACTGTGGTGATGCTATGGAACCTGATGCAACCCTGCCTCCACTGTGACACCACAGAACCTCTGGGAGCCCTGGAGACCGTGCTGATGCTATGGAACCTGATGCAACCCTGCCTCCACTGTGACACCACAGAAGCTCGGGGAGCTCTGCAGACCGTGGGGATGCTGGCGAAGCTGACGGAACCCTGGGCACCACAGTGACGCTATGGAACCTGGTGGAACCGAGGGGCCACAGTGACACTGTGGGGCCTTTTGGAAGCAACAGGACCCTGGTGGGAAGCCACGGGATGATTAATCCTGCACGAACCTGCTCCAGGTGGGCTCCTCTCTCCCGGCTTCCACAGGTGCTGCTAGGATCCCACTCCGGCACTGGCTTGGCACGGGCTCACGGCTTCCTTTGGCAATGGCTCTGCTCCAGGATGGCATGCTGCAGAGAATGCAGGTAGATTTTGTGCTCACTCCTGGCATGCAGCTGGACAATAAAGCCTGATCCAGCCCCCCCTCAGCATATGTCCGGCTCTGGCATTGGGGCGGGGCAACTTTGGGAGCAGCCCCAGCCCTGCTCCTGCTCCCGGCTGGGCACCCAGCTGCTGGGACACAGGTGTGTCCTGATGCCACCGTCTACTCCTTTGAGAAGGGGAGGACAGAGTGCATCAGGGAGTTTGGTGTGGCTTACATGCGGCAAGGAGAAGGTGCAGCCCCAAACTGGCTTTCACTTCTAGAACCTTTTGCTATTGCGGGAGCAGCTGCTGGAGCTTTTCAACCGAGCTGCAAGAGTGAAAAGTGTGATGGCATGTCTATCTGAGAAGGAAGGTTCGGTGCCGCAGCCTGTTGTGCACAATTTATATGCTGATAAGAGAAGGGGGTGCTTTTGGAACGTTTTCCTTCCTGACACTTCTGTCTCTGTGAGCTTTAGCTGCTTGGACTCAGGGATACCGAAGGTATGTGAAAGTGACTGGGATGCGAGAATCATGTTGCACAGGGAACAGGGAAGGTCAGCAAATGTTTCCTGTCCTGGCACATCTCTCAGTCTGAACTGCAGCTGCAGATGCTTCACTTCCGCCAAGGACTCTGCCACCTTGAGAGAAGGATGCGCTCTATGGAGTTGAGAAAGAAAGTGCGTCTCACTAGCTTCTTTCCTCTACTTCATAGACAGCAAAGGGGCTATGAAAGGCAGCACTGGCTTTTTGTTCTAGGACTTCTTCTTTACAAGCAGCTGCTGGATGTTTGGAAGGGGGTTTGGGATATGCAAAAATGAGAGGCTAAGATGGTAAGAGGGTAAGATGGAAGTCATCTGGCAAAAGCAGAGCTCACAAAAGGGCCAGCTGAGAAAGCTCTTGCTGCCTACAACTTCAACTGCACCCCTCAAAGCAGCAGCACACACGCTGCTCTCGGCACTTTCCTTCTCAGCTCTACGCACCATCCTAAGCCTTGCCTCTCCCACACTCAGGATCCAAAGACAACGGCACCAGGGACTGCTCACACACTAAAGGCACCAGGACAAAAGGCTCACCAGCTTGGCCTTTGCATTCCCGCTGACAGCTCCACAGCTTGAACCCAGAGAACTGCCTGCTGCCAACAGCCTTTCCAATCACTCTGAGCACCTCATGACAAGGAGTGTGGGGAATGAATCTCCAGCAGCCTCCTGCCCCAGGCTGTCCCCCGGGAGCAGCCCTGCTCCAGGCCGTGACTGCCACCTGCACAGCCAAAGGACCCAGAGCCGGTGTTACACACCACGGCTGTGCCTGGCACAGAGACACCAGTGGCCACACAAGTGGCCATGGCACTGTCCACACACAGTCCCTGCTGCTGCTCCCCCAGCCGCTGGCACCAACTCCCAGCCACCCACTCCTAAAGCCACGGGGCCCACTGGGACACTGCGGGGGCTCGTGGAAGCCAGCGGCCATTGTGACACAGCGGGGCTGCACAGAGCCCACGGTGCTTTGTGACCCGTGGCTCCCAGGAGAGCCTTTGTGATGCTGGGGAACTACAAGGAAGCCTGGCTCCTCTGTGACACCACCACAGAAGCTCAGGGGAGCCCTGGAGACCGTGCTGATGCTATTGAACCTGATGCAACCCTGCCTCCTCTGTGACAACACAGAAGCTCTTGGAGCCCTGGAGACCGTGGTGATGCTATGGAACCTGATGCAACCCTGCCTCCTCTGTGACACCACAGAACCTCTGGGAGCCCTGGAGACCGTGCTGATGCTATGGAACCTGATGCAACCCTGCCTCCACTGTGACACCACAGAAGCTCAGGGAGCCCTGGAGACTGTGGTGATGCTATGGAACCTGATGCAACCCTGCCTCCACTGTGACACCACAGAACCTCTGGGAGCCCTGGAGACCGTGCTGATGCTATGGAACCTGATGCAACCCTGCCTCCACTGTGACACCACAGAAGCTCGGGGAGCTCTGCAGACCGTGGGGATGCTGGCGAAGCTGACGGAACCCTGGGCACCACAGTGACGCTATGGAACCTGGTGGAACCGAGGGGCCACAGTGACACTGTGGGGCCTTTTGGAAGCAACAGGACCCTGGTGGGAAGCCACGGGATGATTAATCCTGCACGAACCTGCTCCAGGTGGGCTCCTCTCTCCCGGCTTCCACAGGTGCTGCTAGGATCCCACTCCGGCACTGGCTTGGCACGGGCTCACGGCTTCCTTTGGCAATGGCTCTGCTCCAGGATGGCATGCTGCAGAGAATGCAGGTAGATTTTGTGCTCACTCCTGGCATGCAGCTGGACAATAAAGCCTGATCCAGCCCCCCCTCAGCATATGTCCGGCTCTGGCATTGGGGCGGGGCAACTTTGGGAGCAGCCCCAGCCCTGCTCCTGCTCCCGGCTGGGCACCCAGCTGCTGGGACACAGGTGTGTCCTGATGCCACCGTCTACTCCTTTGAGAAGGGGAGGACAGAGTGCATCAGGGAGTTTGGTGTGGCTTACATGCGGCAAGGAGAAGGTGCAGCCCCAAACTGGCTTTCACTTCTAGAACCTTTTGCTATTGCGGGAGCAGCTGCTGGAGCTTTTCAACCGAGCTGCAAGAGTGAAAAGTGTGATGGCATGTCTATCTGAGAAGGAAGGTTCGGTGCCGCAGCCTGTTGTGCACAATTTATATGCTGATAAGAGAAGGGGGTGCTTTTGGAACGTTTTCCTTCCTGACACTTCTGTCTCTGTGAGCTTTAGCTGCTTGGACTCAGGGATACCGAAGGTATGTGAAAGTGACTGGGATGCGAGAATCATGTTGCACAGGGAACAGGGAAGGTCAGCAAATGTTTCCTGTCCTGGCACATCTCTCAGTCTGAACTGCAGCTGCAGATGCTTCACTTCCGCCAAGGACTCTGCCACCTTGAGAGAAGGATGCGCTCTATGGAGTTGAGAAAGAAAGTGCGTCTCACTAGCTTCTTTCCTCTACTTCATAGACAGCAAAGGGGCTATGAAAGGCAGCACTGGCTTTTTGTTCTAGGACTTCTTCTTTACAAGCAGCTGCTGGATGTTTGGAAGGGGGTTTGGGATATGCAAAAATGAGAGGCTAAGATGGTAAGAGGGTAAGATGGAAGTCATCTGGCAAAAGCAGAGCTCACAAAAGGGCCAGCTGAGAAAGCTCTTGCTGCCTACAACTTCAACTGCACCCCTCAAAGCAGCAGCACACACGCTGCTCTCGGCACTTTCCTTCTCAGCTCTACGCACCATCCTAAGCCTTGCCTCTCCCACACTCAGGATCCAAAGACAACGGCACCAGGGACTGCTCACACACTAAAGGCACCAGGACAAAAGGCTCACCAGCTTGGCCTTTGCATTCCCGCTGACAGCTCCACAGCTTGAACCCAGAGAACTGCCTGCTGCCAACAGCCTTTCCAATCACTCTGAGCACCTCATGACAAGGAGTGTGGGGAATGAATCTCCAGCAGCCTCCTGCCCCAGGCTGTCCCCCGGGAGCAGCCCTGCTCCAGGCCGTGACTGCCACCTGCACAGCCAAAGGACCCAGAGCCGGTGTTACACACCACGGCTGTGCCTGGCACAGAGACACCAGTGGCCACACAAGTGGCCATGGCACTGTCCACACACAGTCCCTGCTGCTGCTCCCCCAGCCGCTGGCACCAACTCCCAGCCACCCACTCCTAAAGCCACGGGGCCCACTGGGACACTGCGGGGGCTCGTGGAAGCCAGCGGCCATTGTGACACAGCGGGGCTGCACAGAGCCCACGGTGCTTTGTGACCCGTGGCTCCCAGGAGAGCCTTTGTGATGCTGGGGAACTACAAGGAAGCCTGCCTCCTCTGTGACACCACCACAGAAGCTCAGGGGAGCCCTGGAGACTGTGCTGATGCTATTGAACCTGATGCAACCCTGCCTCCTCTGTGACACCACAGAAGCTCTTGGAGCCCTGGAGACCGTGGTGATGCTATGGAACCTGATGCAACCCTGCCTCCTCTGTGACACCACAGAACCTCTGGGAGCTCTGCAGACCGTGCTGATGCTATGGAACCTGATGCAACCCTGCCTCCACTGTGACACCACAGAAGCTCAGGGAGCCCTGGAGACTGTGGTGATGCTATGGAACCTGATGCAACCCTGCCTCCACTGTGACACCACAGAACCTCTGGGAGCCCTGGAGACCGTGCTGATGCTATGGAACCTGATGCAACCCTGCCTCCACTGTGACACCACAGAAGCTCGGGGAGCTCTGCAGACCGTGGGGATGCTGGCGAAGCTGACGGAACCCTGGGCACCACAGTGACGCTATGGAACCTGGTGGAACCGAGGGGCCACAGTGACACTGTGGGGCCTTTTGGAAGCAACAGGACCCTGGTGGGAAGCCACGGGATGATTAATCCTGCACGAACCTGCTCCAGGTGGGCTCCTCTCTCCCGGCTTCCACAGGTGCTGCTAGGATCCCACTCCGGCACTGGCTTGGCACGGGCTCACGGCTTCCTTTGGCAATGGCTCTGCTCCAGGATGGCATGCTGCAGAGAATGCAGGTAGATTTTGTGCTCACTCCTGGCATGCAGCTGGACAATAAAGCCTGATCCAGCCCCCCCTCAGCATATGTCCGGCTCTGGCATTGGGGCGGGGCAACTTTGGGAGCAGCCCCAGCCCTGCTCCTGCTCCCGGCTGGGCACCCAGCTGCTGGGACACAGGTGTGTCCTGATGCCACCGTCTACTCCTTTGAGAAGGGGAGGACAGAGTGCATCAGGGAGTTTGGTGTGGCTTACATGCGGCAAGGAGAAGGTGCAGCCCCAAACTGGCTTTCACTTCTAGAACCTTTTGCTATTGCGGGAGCAGCTGCTGGAGCTTTTCAACCGAGCTGCAAGAGTGAAAAGTGTGATGGCATGTCTATCTGAGAAGGAAGGTTCGGTGCCGCAGCCTGTTGTGCACAATTTATATGCTGATAAGAGAAGGGGGTGCTTTTGGAACGTTTTCCTTCCTGACACTTCTGTCTCTGTGAGCTTTAGCTGCTTGGACTCAGGGATACCGAAGGTATGTGAAAGTGACTGGGATGCGAGAATCATGTTGCACAGGGAACAGGGAAGGTCAGCAAATGTTTCCTGTCCTGGCACATCTCTCAGTCTGAACTGCAGCTGCAGATGCTTCACTTCCGCCAAGGACTCTGCCACCTTGAGAGAAGGATGCGCTCTATGGAGTTGAGAAAGAAAGTGCGTCTCACTAGCTTCTTTCCTCTACTTCATAGACAGCAAAGGGGCTATGAAAGGCAGCACTGGCTTTTTGTTCTAGGACTTCTTCTTTACAAGCAGCTGCTGGATGTTTGGAAGGGGGTTTGGGATATGCAAAAATGAGAGGCTAAGATGGTAAGAGGGTAAGATGGAAGTCATCTGGCAAAAGCAGAGCTCACAAAAGGGCCAGCTGAGAAAGCTCTTGCTGCCTACAACTTCAACTGCACCCCTCAAAGCAGCAGCACACACGCTGCTCTCGGCACTTTCCTTCTCAGCTCTACGCACCATCCTAAGCCTTGCCTCTCCCACACTCAGGATCCAAAGACAACGGCACCAGGGACTGCTCACACACTAAAGGCACCAGGACAAAAGGCTCACCAGCTTGGCCTTTGCATTCCCGCTGACAGCTCCACAGCTTGAACCCAGAGAACTGCCTGCTGCCAACAGCCTTTCCAATCACTCTGAGCACCTCATGACAAGGAGTGTGGGGAATGAATCTCCAGCAGCCTCCTGCCCCAGGCTGTCCCCCGGGAGCAGCCCTGCTCCAGGCCGTGACTGCCACCTGCACAGCCAAAGGACCCAGAGCCGGTGTTACACACCACGGCTGTGCCTGGCACAGAGACACCAGTGGCCACACAAGTGGCCATGGCACTGTCCACACACAGTCCCTGCTGCTGCTCCCCCAGCCGCTGGCACCAACTCCCAGCCACCCACTCCTAAAGCCACGGGGCCCACTGGGACACTGCGGGGGCTCGTGGAAGCCAGCGGCCATTGTGACACAGCGGGGCTGCACAGAGCCCACGGTGCTTTGTGACCCGTGGCTCCCAGGAGAGCCTTTGTGATGCTGGGGAACTACAAGGAAGCCTGGCTCCTCTGTGACACCACCACAGAAGCTCAGGGGAGCCCTGGAGACCGTGCTGATGCTATTGAACCTGATGCAACCCTGCCTCCTCTGTGACACCACAGAAGCTCTTGGAGCCCTGGAGACCGTGGTGATGCTATGGAACCTGATGCAACCCTGCCTCCTCTGTGACACCACAGAACCTCTGGGAGCCCTGGAGACCGTGCTGATGCTATGGAACCTGATGCAACCCTGCCTCCACTGTGACACCACAGAAGCTCAGGGAGCCCTGGAGACTGTGGTGATGCTATGGAACCTGATGCAACCCTGCCTCCACTGTGACACCACAGAACCTCTGGGAGCCCTGGAGACCGTGCTGATGCTATGGAACCTGATGCAACCCTGCCTCCACTGTGACACCACAGAAGCTCGGGGAGCTCTGCAGACCGTGGGGATGCTGGCGAAGCTGACGGAACCCTGGGCACCACAGTGACGCTATGGAACCTGGTGGAACCGAGGGGCCACAGTGACACTGTGGGGCCTTTTGGAAGCAACAGGACCCTGGTGGGAAGCCACGGGATGATTAATCCTGCACGAACCTGCTCCAGGTGGGCTCCTCTCTCCCGGCTTCCACAGGTGCTGCTAGGATCCCACGGGCTCACGGCTTCCTTTGGCAATGGCTCTGCTCCAGGATGGCATGCTGCAGAGAATGCAGGTAGATTTTGTGCTCACTCCTGGCATGCAGCTGGACAATAAAGCCTGATCCAGCCCCCCCTCAGCATATGTCCGGCTCTGGCATTGGGGCGGGGCAACTTTGGGGAGCAGCCCCAGCCCTGCTCCTGCTCCCGGCTGGGCACCCAGCTGCTGGGACACAGGTGTGTCCTGATGCCACCGTCTACTCCTTTGAGAAGGGGAGGACAGAGTGCATCAGGGAGTTTGGTGTGGCTTACATGCGGCAAGGAGAAGGTGCAGCCCCAAACTGGCTTTCACTTCTAGAACCTTTTGCTATTGCGGGAGCAGCTGCTGGAGCTTTTCAACCGAGCTGCAAGAGTGAAAAGTGTGATGGCATGTCTATCTGAGAAGGAAGGTTCGGTGCCGCAGCCTGTTGTGCACAATTTATATGCTGATAAGAGAAGGGGGTGCTTTTGGAACGTTTTCCTTCCTGACACTTCTGTCTCTGTGAGCTTTAGCTGCTTGGACTCAGGGATACCGAAGGTATGTGAAAGTGACTGGGATGCGAGAATCATGTTGCACAGGGAACAGGGAAGGTCAGCAAATGTTTCCTGTCCTGGCACATCTCTCAGTCTGAACTGCAGCTGCAGATGCTTCACTTCCGCCAAGGACTCTGCCACCTTGAGAGAAGGATGCGCTCTATGGAGTTGAGAAAGAAAGTGCGTCTCACTAGCTTCTTTCCTCTACTTCATAGACAGCAAAGGGGCTATGAAAGGCAGCACTGGCTTTTTGTTCTAGGACTTCTTCTTTACAAGCAGCTGCTGGATGTTTGGAAGGGGGTTTGGGATATGCAAAAATGAGAGGCTAAGATGGTAAGAGGGTAAGATGGAAGTCATCTGGCAAAAGCAGAGCTCACAAAAGGGCCAGCTGAGAAAGCTCTTGCTGCCTACAACTTCAACTGCACCCCTCAAAGCAGCAGCACACACGCTGCTCTCGGCACTTTCCTTCTCAGCTCTACGCACCATCCTAAGCCTTGCCTCTCCCACACTCAGGATCCAAAGACAACGGCACCAGGGACTGCTCACACACTAAAGGCACCAGGACAAAAGGCTCACCAGCTTGGCCTTTGCATTCCCGCTGACAGCTCCACAGCTTGAACCCAGAGAACTGCCTGCTGCCAACAGCCTTTCCAATCACTCTGAGCACCTCATGACAAGGAGTGTGGGGAATGAATCTCCAGCAGCCTCCTGCCCCAGGCTGTCCCCCGGGAGCAGCCCTGCTCCAGGCCGTGACTGCCACCTGCACAGCCAAAGGACCCAGAGCCGGTGTTACACACCACGGCTGTGCTGGCACAGAGACACCAGTGGCCACACAAGTGGCCATGGCACTGTCCACACACAGTCCCTGCTGCTGCTCCCCCAGCCGCTGGCACCAACTCCCAGCCACCCACTCCTAAAGCCACGGGGCCCACTGGGACACTGCGGGGGCTCGTGGAAGCCAGCGGCCATTGTGACACAGCGGGGCTGCACAGAGCCCACGGTGCTTTGTGACCCGTGGCTCCCAGGAGAGCCTTTGTGATGCTGGGGAACTACAAGGAAGCCTGGCTCCTCTGTGACACCACCACAGAAGCTCAGGGGAGCCCTGGAGACTGTGCTGATGCTATTGAACCTGATGCAACCCTGCCTCCTCTGTGACACCACAGAAGCTCTTGGAGCCCTGGAGACCGTGGTGATGCTATGGAACCTGATGCAACCCTGCCTCCTCTGTGACACCACAGAACCTCTGGGAGCTCTGCAGACCGTGCTGATGCTATGGAACCTGATGCAACCCTGCCTCCACTGTGACACCACAGAAGCTCAGGGAGCCCTGGAGACTGTGGTGATGCTATGGAACCTGATGCAACCTGCCTCCACTGTGACACCACAGAACCTCTGGGAGCCCTGGAGACCGTGCTGATGCTATGGAACCTGATGCAACCCTGCCTCCACTGTGACACCACAGAAGCTCGGGGAGCTCTGCAGACCGTGGGGATGCTGGCGAAGCTGACGGAACCCTGGGCACCACAGTGACGCTATGGAACCTGGTGGAACCGAGGGGCCACAGTGACACTGTGGGGCCTTTTGGAAGCAACAGGACCCTGGTGGGAAGCCACGGGATGATTAATCCTGCACGAACCTGCTCCAGGTGGGCTCCTCTCTCCCGGCTTCCACAGGTGCTGCTAGGATCCCACTCCGGCACTGGCTTGGCACGGGCTCACGGCTTCCTTTGGCAATGGCTCTGCTCCAGGATGGCATGCTGCAGAGAATGCAGGTAGATTTTGTGCTCACTCCTGGCATGCAGCTGGACAATAAAGCCTGATCCAGCCCCCCCTCAGCATATGTCCGGCTCTGGCATTGGGGCGGGGCAACTTTGGGAGCAGCCCCAGCCCTGCTCCTGCTCCCGGCTGGGCACCCAGCTGCTGGGACACAGGTGTGTCCTGATGCCACCGTCTACTCCTTTGAGAAGGGGAGGACAGAGTGCATCAGGGAGTTTGGTGTGGCTTACATGCGGCAAGGAGAAGGTGCAGCCCCAAACTGGCTTTCACTTCTAGAACCTTTTGCTATTGCGGGAGCAGCTGCTGGAGCTTTTCAACCGAGCTGCAAGAGTGAAAAGTGTGATGGCATGTCTATCTGAGAAGGAAGGTTCGGTGCCGCAGCCTGTTGTGCACAATTTATATGCTGATAAGAGAAGGGGGTGCTTTTTGGAACGTTTTCCTTCCTGACACTTCTGTCTCTGTGAGCTTTAGCTGCTTGGACTCAGGGATACCGAAGGTATGTGAAAGTGACTGGATGCGAGAATCATGTTGCACAGGGAACAGGGAAGGTCAGCAAATGTTTCCTGTCCTGGCACATCTCTCAGTCTGAACTGCAGCTGCAGATGCTTCACTTCCGCCAAGGACTCTGCCACCTTGAGAGAAGGATGCGCTCTATGGAGTTGAGAAAGAAAGTGCGTCTCACTAGCTTCTTTCCTCTACTTCATAGACAGCAAAGGGGCTATGAAAGGCAGCACTGGCTTTTTGTTCTAGGACTTCTTCTTTACAAGCAGCTGCTGGATGTTTGGAAGGGGGTTTGGGATATGCAAAAATGAGAGGCTAAGATGGTAAGAGGGTAAGATGGAAGTCATCTGGCAAAAGCAGAGCTCACAAAAGGGCCAGCTGAGAAAGCTCTTGCTGCCTACAACTTCAACTGCACCCCTCAAAGCAGCAGCACACACGCTGCTCTCGGCACTTTCCTTCTCAGCTCTACGCACCATCCTAAGCCTTGCCTCTCCCACACTCAGGATCCAAAGACAACGGCACCAGGGACTGCTCACACACTAAAGGCACCAGGACAAAAGGCTCACCAGCTTGGGCCTTTGCATTCCCGCTGACAGCTCCACAGCTTGAACCCAGAGAACTGCCTGCTGCCAACAGCCTTTCCAATCACTCTGAGCACCTCATGACAAGGAGTGTGGGGAATGAATCTCCAGCAGCCTCCTGCCCAGGCTGTCCCCCGGGAGCAGCCCTGCTCCAGGCCGTGACTGCCACCTGCACAGCCAAAGGACCCAGAGCCGGTGTTACACACCACGGCTGTGCCTGGCACAGAGACACCAGTGGCCACACAAGTGGCCATGGCACTGTCCACACACAGTCCCTGCTGCTGCTCCCCCAGCCGCTGGCACCAACTCCCAGCCACCCACTCCTAAAGCCACGGGGCCCACTGGGACACTGCGGGGGCTCGTGGAAGCCAGCGGCCATTGTGACACAGCGGGGCTGCACAGAGCCCACGGTGCTTTGTGACCCGTGGCTCCCAGGAGAGCCTTTGTGATGCTGGGGAACTACAAGGAAGCCTGCCTCCTCTGTGACACCACCACAGAAGCTCAGGGGAGCCCTGGAGACCGTGCTGATGCTATTGAACCTGATGCAACCCTGCCTCCTCTGTGACAACACAGAAGCTCTTGGAGCCCTGGAGACCGTGGTGATGCTATGGAACCTGATGCAACCCTGCCTCCTCTGTGACACCACAGAACCTCTGGGAGCCCTGGAGACCGTGCTGATGCTATGGAACCTGATGCAACCCTGCCTCCACTGTGACACCACAGAAGCTCAGGGAGCCCTGGAGACTGTGGTGATGCTATGGAACCTGATGCAACCCTGCCTCCACTGTGACACCACAGAACCTCTGGGAGCCCTGGAGACCGTGCTGATGCTATGGAACCTGATGCAACCCTGCCTCCACTGTGACACCACAGAAGCTCGGGGAGCTCTGCAGACCGTGGGGATGCTGGCGAAGCTGACGGAACCCTGGGCACCACAGTGACGCTATGGAACCTGGTGGAACCGAGGGGCCACAGTGACACTGTGGGGGCCTTTTGGAAGCAACAGGACCCTGGTGGGAAGCCACGGGATGATTAATCCTGCACGAACCTGCTCCAGGTGGGCTCCTCTCTCCCGGCTTCCACAGGTGCTGCTAGGATCCCACTCCGGCACTGGCTTGGCACGGGCTCACGGCTTCCTTTGGCAATGGCTCTGCTCCAGGATGGCATGCTGCAGAGAATGCAGGTAGATTTTGTGCTCACTCCTGGCATGCAGCTGGACAATAAAGCCTGATCCAGCCCCCCCTCAGCATATGTCCGGCTCTGGCATTGGGGCGGGGCAACTTTGGGAGCAGCCC